>NW_025752307.1:7500-12934 GCF_021184085.1 Oncorhynchus gorbuscha | reverse complement strand
TTAAACTGACAGATTTTGGTGGGGCTTTGTTTGTTATGTTTATTAGATTGACGCACCGGTACGTCAGTAGACTCTCAGGGGGTTAAAGAGATGGGTGGGGCTAAGGTTTAAGAGGCTAAGATGGGTGGGGCTAAGGTTTAAAAGGCTAAGATGGGTGGGGCTAAGGTTTAAGAGGCTGAGATGGGTGGGGCTAAGGTTTAAGAGGCTGAGATGGGTGGGGCTAAGGTTTAAGAGGCTGAGATGGGTGGGGCTAAGGTTTAAGAGGCTAAGATGGGTGGGGCTAAGGTTTAAGAGGCTAAGATGGGTGGGGCTAAGGTTTAAGAGGCTAAGATGGGTGGGGCTAAGGTTTAAGAGGCTGAGATGGGTGGGGCTAAGGTTTAAGAGGCTGAGATGGGTGGGGCTAAGGTTTAAGAGGCTGAGATGGGTGGGGCTAAGGTTTAAGAGGCTAAGATGGGTGGGGCTAAGGTTTAAGAGGCTAGGATGGGTGGGGCTAAGGTTTAAGGGGCTAAGATGGGTGGGGCTAAGGTTTAAGAGGCTAAGATGGGTGGGGCTAAGGTTTAAGAGGCTGAGATGGGTGGGGCTAAGGTTTAAGAGGCTGAGATGGGTGGGGCTAAGGTTTAAGAGGCTAAGATGGGTGGGGCTAAGGTTTAAGAGGCTAAGATGGGTGGGGCTAAGGTTTAAGGGGCTAAGATGGGTGGGGCTAAGGTTTAAGAGGCTAAGATGGGTGGGGCTAAAGTTTAAGAGGCTAAGATGGGTGGGGCTAAGGTTTAAGAGGCTAAGATGGGTGGGGCTAAGGTTTAAGGGGCTAAGATGGGTGGGGCTAAGGTTTAAGAGGCTAAGATGGGTGGGGCTAAGGTTTAAGAGGCTAAGCTGGGTGGGGTAAAGGTTTAAGAGGCAAAAATGGGTGGGGATAAGTTAAGAGGCTAAGATGGGTGGAGATAAGGTTTAAGAGGCTAAGATGGGTGGAGATAAGGTTTAAGAGGCTAAGATGGGTGGGGCTAAGGTTTAAGAGGCTAAGATGGGTGGGGCTAAGGTTTAAGAGGCTAAGATGGGTGGGGCTAAGGTTTAAGAGGCTAAGATGGGTGGGGCTAAGGTTTAAGAGGCTAAGATGGGTGGGGTAAAGGTTTAAGAGGCAAAAATGGGTGGGGATAAGTTAAGAGGCTAAGATGGGTGGAGATAAGGTTTAAGAGGCTAAGATGGGTGGGGCTAAGGTTTAAGAGGCTAAGATGGGTGGGGCTAAGGTTTAAGAGGCTGAGATGGATGGGGCTAAGGTTTAAGAGGCTGAGATGGGTGGGGCTAAGGTTTAAGAGGCTAAGATGGGTGAGGCTAAGGTTTGAGAGGCTAAGATGGGTGGGGCTAAGGTTTAAGAGGCTAAGATGGGTGGGGCTAAGGTTTAAGAGGCTGAGATGGGTGGGGCTAAGGTTTAAGAGGATAAGATGGGTGGGGCTAAGGTTTAAGAGGCTGAGATGGGTGGGGCTAAGGTTTAAGAGGCTAAGATGGGTGGGGCTAAGGTTTAAGAGGCTAAGATGGGTGGGGCTAAGGTTTAAGAGGCTAAGCTGGGTGGGGTAAAGGTTTAAGAGGCAAAAATGGGTGGGGATAAGTTAAGAGGCTAAGATGGGTGGAGATAAGGTTTAAGAGGCTAAGATGGGTGGAGATAAGGTTTAAGAGGCTAAGATGGGTGGGGCTAAGGTTTAAGAGGCTAAGATGGGTGGGGCTAAGGTTTAAGAGGCTAAGATGGGTGGGGCTAAGGTTTGAGAGGCTAAGATGGGTGGGGCTAAGGTTTAAGAGGCTAAGATGGGTGGGGCTAAGGTTTAAGAGGCTGAGATGGGTGGGGCTAAGGTTTAAGAGGCTAAGATGGGTGGGGCTAAGGTTTAAGAGGCTGAGATGGGTGGGGCTAAGGTTTAAGAGGCTAAGATGGGTGGGGCTAAGGTTTAAGAGGCTAAGATGGGTGGGGCTAAGGTTTAAGAGGCTAAGATGGGTGGGGCTAAGGTTTAAGAGGCTAAGATGGGTGGGGCTAAGGTTTAAGAGGCAAAAATGGGTGGGGAGAAGTTTTAAGAGGCTAAGATGGGTGGGGCTAAGGTTTAAGAGGCTAAGATGGGTGGGGCTAAGGTTTAAGAGGCTGAGATGGGTGGGGCTAAGGTTTAAGAGGCTAAGATGGGTGGGGCTAAGGTTTAAGAGGATAAGATGGGTGGGGCTAAGGTTTAAGAGGATAAGATGGGTGGGGCTAAGGTTTAAGAGGCTAAGATGGGTGGGGCTAAGGTTTAAGAGGCAAAAATGGGTGGGGAGAAGTTTTAAGAGGCTAAGATGGGTGGAGATAAGGTTTAAGAGGCTAAGATGGGTGGGGCTAAGGTTTAAGAGGCTAAGATGGGTGGGGCTAAGGTTTAAGAGACTAAGATGGGTGGGGCTAAGGTTTAAGATGCTAAGATGGGTGGGGCTAAGGTTTAAGAGGCTAAGATGGGTGGGGCTAAGGTTTAAGAGGCAAAAATGGGTGGGGAGAAGTTTTAAGAGGCTAAGATAGGTGGGGCTAAGGTTTAAGAGGCTAAGATGGGTGGGGCTAAGGTTTGAGAGGCTAAGATGGGTGGGGCTAAGGTTTAAGAGGCTAAGATGGGTGGGGCTAAGGTTTAAGAGGCTAAGATGGGTGGGGCTAAGGTTTAAGAGGCTGAGATGGGTGGGGCTAAGGTTTAAGAGGCTAAGATGGGTGGGGCTAAGGTTTAAGAGGCTGAGATGGGTGGGGCTAAGGTTTAAGAGGCTAAGATGGGTGGGGCTAAGGTTTAAGAGGCTAAGATGGGTGGGGCTAAGGTTTAAGAGGCTAAGATGGGTGGGGCTAAGGTTTAAGAGGCTAAGATGGGTGGGGCTAAGGTTTAAGAGGCAAAAATGGGTGGGGCTAAGTTTTAAGAGGCTAAGATGGGTGGGGCTAAGGTTTAAGAGGCTAAGATGGGTGGGGCTAAGGTTTAAGAGGCTGAGATGGGTGGGGCTAAGGTTTAAGAGGCTAAGATGGGTGGGGCTAAGGTTTAAGAGGATAAGATGGGTGGGGCTAAGGTTTAAGAGGATAAGATGGGTGGGGCTAAGGTTTAAGAGGCTAAGATGGGTGGGGCTAAGGTTTAAGAGGCAAAAATGGGTGGGGAGAAGTTTTAAGAGGCTAAGATGGGTGGAGATAAGGTTTAAGAGGCTAAGATGGGTGGGGCTAAGGTTTAAGAGGCTAAGATGGGTGGGGCTAAGGTTTAAGAGGCTAAGATGGGTGGGGCTAAGGTTTAAGAGGCTAAGATGGGTGGGGCTAAGGTTTAAGAGGCTAAGATGGGTGGGGCTAAGGTTTAAGAGGCAAAAATGGGTGGGGAGAAGTTTTAAGAGGCTAAGATAGGTGGAGATAAGGTTTAAGAGGCTAAGATGGGTGGGGCTAAGGTTTAAGAGGCTAAGATGGGTGGGGCTAAGGTTTAAGAGGCTAAGATGGGTGGGGCTAAGGTTTAAGAGGCTAAGATGGGTGGGGCTAAGGTTTAAGAGACTAAGATGGGTGGGGCTAAGGTTTAAGAGGCTAAGATGTGTGGGGCTAAGGTTTAAGAGGCTGAGATGGGTGGGGCTAAGGTTTAAGAGGCTGAGATGGGTGGGGCTAAGGTTTAAGAGGCTAAGATGGGTGGGGCTAAGGTTTAAGAGGCTAAGATGGGCGGGGCTAAGGTTTAAGAGGCTAAGATGGGTGGGGCTAAGGTTTAAGAGGCTAAGATGGGTGGGGCTAAGGTTTAAGAGGCTAAGATGGGTGGGGCTAAGGTTTGAGAGGCTAAGATGGGTGGGGCTAAGGTTTAAGAGGCTAAGATGGGTGGGGCTAAGGTTTAAGAGGCTAAGATGGGTGGGGCTAAGGTTTAAGAGGCTAATATGGGTGGGGCTAAGGTTTAAGAGGCTAAGATGGGTGGGGCTAAGGTTTAAGAGGCAAAAATGGGTGGGGAGAAGTTTTAAGAGGCTAAGATAGGTGGAGATAAGGTTTAAGAGGCTAAGATGGGTGGGGCTAAGGTTTAAGAGGCTAAGATGGGTGGGGCTAAGGTTTAAGAGGCTAATATGGGTGGGGCTAAGGTTTAAGAGGCTAAGATGGGTGGGGCTAAGTTTTAAGAGGGTGTGAACGATGCTGAATGGGCTCTTGTGAAACTTTTCAAGGAGATGTTCTGGTCTACAAGGTAAGTTTATCAAAGTTTCCCTCGCCTGCAGAGTATGATATACCACAGGGTTCGATACTCCAAAACAATCACATTTACGTGGCAGCATGACACATGTTTAATTGGCAGTGAAAATAAATGTACTTGTTCACGTTAGTTTAACATTTTTATTTTTGCATCAATTGACCAAAAATAAACCAACTTACATAGGAGTTTTTGGAAACTCTCCGGGCCAGTCGATGATCCCCGTCAGTGGTCCGTTTGGGAAATTGAAAAATATATATATTGTAGTAAGGCTCTTTTAATTCAGGCTACATAATTTATTTAAAAATAAAAAACATTTTGTCTAGAGGCTCCTTAAAAAGTATTCACATCCCGTGACTTATTTTACACATTTTTATGTATATTCATTTTGTTGTTGTTACATTCCAAATTGATTAAATATTTGTTTCTCTACACACAATAAGGACGAAATACTCATTTAATGGAACTAACATAAGTATTCACACCCGAGTCAATACTTTGTAGAAGCAACTCATCAAGTGGTATGAATCATTTCTGAAGGAAATATACTTACAGAAAACACATACTGCAGTCGAGAGGGAGAGTAGAGAGACAGAGAGTAGAGAGAAGAGAGAGTAGAGAGAAGAGAGAGTAGAGAGAGAGAGTAGAGAGAGAGAGCGAGAGAGAGTAGAGAGACAGAGAGTAGAGAGAAGAGAGAGTAGAGAGACAGAGAGAGTAGAGAGAAGAGAGAGTAGAGAGAGAGAGGTAGAGTAGAGAGAGAGGGAGAGTAGAGAGACAGAGAGTAGAGAGAAGAGAGAGTAGAGAGAGAGAGGGAGAGTAGAGAGAGAGAGGGAGAGTAGAGAGAAGAGAGCGTAGAGAGAAAGAGGGAGAGTAGAGAGAGAGAGGGAGTAGATAGACAGAGAGTAGAGGGAAGAGAGAGTAGAGAGACAGAGAGTAGAGAGAAGAGAGAGTAGAGAGAGAGAGGGAGAGTAGAGAGAGAGAGGGAGAGTAGAGAGAGTAGAGAGAGAGAGGGAGAGTAGAGAGACAGAGAGTAGAGAGAGTAGAGAGAGAGAGGGAGAGTAGAGAGGGAGAGTAGAGAGAAAGAGAGTAGAGAGAAGAGAGAGTAGAGAGTAGAGAGAAGAGAGAGTAGAGAGACAGAGAGTAGAGAGAAGAGAGAGTAGAGAGAGAGTAGAGAGACAGAGAGTAGAGAGAGAGAGGGAGAGTAGAGAGAAGAGAGAGTAGAGAGAGGGAGAGTAGAGAGAGAGAGGGAGAGTAGAGAGAGAGGGAGAGTA
>NW_025752307.1:0-5000 GCF_021184085.1 Oncorhynchus gorbuscha | reverse complement strand
GAGAGAGAGATAGAGAGATATATATAGAGATATAGGGTCGGGAGAGCGCTCAAAGAAAGAGATATATCGAGAGCGAGAGAGATCAAGAGAGACTGGGGGCGTGCTCACCAGGACCCAACGTTTTGAAACCTTCAGATAGAAATAGCCTTTGCTATGTAGAACAAACATGCCTCTGAAATGTAAAATAAGGAATCACGTTGTCTCTATTCATGGAATTCCTATCTGCAAAGTTTGGATACTGAGCATGGCCCTGATATTAGCAGACGGATCCTTTCCCACAAACAAAGAGCAGCAGATATTACATATCTAGGCCTGTGTTTAGATAGGTATTTTGTTAATAGTATTGAGATGTCATTTAGAAGAGCCATTGTCTGAATGTGTTCTAAACCAAGCTGCCTCTCCCTGGTATTTCATGGTCAGAATGTTGTACACTTCCTCAAAACTCTAGACATCTGTGGCATTGTGTTGTGTGAAAAATCTGCACATTTTAGAGTGGCCTCTTATTGTCCCCAGCACAAGGTGCACCTGTGTAATAATCATGCTGTTTAATCAGCTTCTTGATATGCCACACCTGTCAGGTGGCTGGATTATCTTGACAAAAGAGAAATGCTCACTAACAGGGATGTAAACAAATTTGTGAACAAAATTTGTGAGAAATAAGGCGTATGGATAATTTCTGGGACGTTTTACTTCAGCTCATGAAACAACACTGTACATGTTGCTTATATGTTTGTTCAGTATAATTCCTATTTAACAAAACTGTATGAATAAGGCTTGCAATGTCACGCTTTCCAAATATAGCATAATCCAATTCTAAAACTAAGATTTCCCCTTCCTTATAACTGTGAAATATATGTTTGTTCAGTGTTAAAGAACATCTGCATATTTTCTAAAAAGGTCTCTCTTGAGCAGAACATCTGCCCCACAGCTGTGAATGTCACATCGGAGCTCTAGCTTTGCTTCCCTGAACTCGTTAGGAACTCAACTTTCATCCTCATATATTGTCCGCCCTACGATAATCAGAAAGTGTGTTTTGATTTCTTTTTTAATATCTATGAATTATTTTAGAATAATGGCTATAAATCGATCTCTGAAGTGTGCTGCCGTGATGAAACCTCTCTCCTGCTGCGCTGCAACATTGCAGGCTTGTGGTGGCTGGGGAGTTCAGCCAGGAGTTGATTGACAGTCCGAAGAGCAAATGAAATAGCAGGAGGGCCGTCCCAGCTTCAAGTGGTTTCAGATTTCACATCCTACGTCACAAAGGCTCAGATACAGATACTCTGTGTCTGTGGAAACCAGGGCTACCACTCAATGCAAGCCATTTCCATCTACGGTGTCTCGTTTTATAAGCGAATATGTTGATCGGAACCGGTATCCGAACAACGCAGGTCCTCTAAACAGGGGACTTTACATCTAAGAGGCTAATACCTTTGACCTTTCACCCGATTGCCTTTATAGTATGCTATTGGTCACCCTGGCCACAAGTAATGCACTATATCGGGTGCCATTTGTCTTGGGAGTGGCACAGATGTTCATTAGCATCACATAAAACACACACCTGACACCTACCTACTTCCACAACCCTGACAACTCTGAAACAATCAAATGACAGCCAGACAGACACAATCACTCACTCATCCATCCATCCATCCATCCATCCATCAACATCATGACAACTTCCACAACCTTGCAGTATCAGTGTCCAACCTGGCTGTGACTACCTGCTACCTGTTGTTAATCATCTTAAATTACATCATCTACAGCTGTCAGACCTCTGTCAGAATCACACTGGTAGAAGGGTTTGACAGATGGGTCATTAATGTGGTCAAAATCGGGTAATATCAAGATGTTGGATGGTACAACCATAACTTCAATTATGAACAGGGGGGGGGACAACACCAAATTCAAAGAGAATACATTACATAAGATAAAGAAACAATACTCCAAGCCGCAGCGCCATACAACTTGGCGTGGGGTGTGGGGGTGTCCAATGGGTGGCTTTCGACAATATGTTTAAATCATTGTTAGGAAAAGGTTCGGTGCAAATCGGACGTTACATTCTATATTACAACTTTATATGAATACTATAAATTAAAAAATGGTGAAT
The DNA here is from genome assembly GCF_021184085.1 of Oncorhynchus gorbuscha. Lineage (NCBI taxonomy): Eukaryota > Metazoa > Chordata > Actinopteri > Salmoniformes > Salmonidae > Oncorhynchus > Oncorhynchus gorbuscha. The sequence continues at coordinate 2,893 of NW_025752307.1, read as the reverse complement.
TTGGATGCAAGCAATTAGCTTACTTTCTCAGAGATCAAATTATATTCAACAAAATAATGCTGCAGGAATGCTAATCTTATTACATTCTAACAGAAATGTAATCTGAGATTGTGGGGGTCGAAATCCTTCTTCTTGTGCTTTGTGAGGTAGAACGACCCAGATGGGCTTCAGGGGTGAAGGAGGGGGGCGTCCTGTACTCCCCACTAGGGTTGGGCGATATTATGATAGTGTCATCTATCGACGGTGATTGACAGCCATCGTGATGTATATAGAACGCAAGAGAGGAATGTAGTCTAGACAGAGTGGAGAATTCCACCAAAGCAGCGCAAAATGTCCAGTCAGAAAATATTGTTTCTCTCTCAAATGCATGGAGTTCAATCTTAAAGAGTAGTTTATAATAATTAAAGTTTATAATAATTAAAGGGGATTAATAATAAAGAAAACAAACAGCATCAATATAGAAAGATCTAATGACATTAATCAAGTTTAAACTTATTAAGAAATAAATTATCCTGCAGGGCAGAAAAGAGGTTGAAAACCAAACAATAAACATACTTTAAATCAAGTTACATTTATTAACCATAGCCTATTTTCTAAATATTTGAAAAGCCTAAGAAGGTGCTTTCCTAAAGCCGCCGCTTTCAACAAAAAAACAAGAATGAAAAGTGAGTCTATAAGGCCTTAGGCATAGGGTATTCTCAATCACAGAGACAAACCATATTAAGAGAAGTGAGTCTATAAGGCCTTAGGCATAGGGTATTCTCAATCACAGAGACAAACCATATTAAGAGAAGTGAGTCTATAAGGCCTTAGGCATAGGGTATTCTCAATCACAGAGACAAACCATATTAAGAGAAGTGAGTCTATAAGGCCTTAGGCATAGGGTATTCTCAATCACAGGGACAAACCATATTAAGAAGAAGTGAGTCTATAAGGCTTAGGCATAGGGTATTCTCAATCACAGAGACCAAACCATATTAAAGAGAAGTGAGTCTATAAGGCCTTAGGCATAGAATTATTCTCAATCACAGAGACACACCATATTAAGAGAAGTGAGTCTATAAGGCCTTAGGCATAGGGTATTCTCAATCTGAGACAAACCATATTAAGAGGATGAGTCTATAAGGCCCGGGCAGGCATAGGGTATTCTCAATCACAGAGAGACCAAACCATATTAAGAGAGGATGAGTCTATAAGGCCTCAGGCATAAGGTATTCTCAATCACAGAGACAAACCATATTAAGAGAAGTGAGTCTATAAGGCCTTAGGCATAGAATTATTCTCAATCACAGAGACAAAGACCATATTAAGAGAAGTGAGTCTATAAGGCCTTAGGCATAGGGTATTCTCAATCACAGAGACAAACCATATTAAGGAAGTGAGTCTATAAGGCCTTAGGCATAGGGTATTCTCAATCACAGAGACAAACCATATTAAGTGAGTCTATAAGGCCTTAGGCATAGGGTATTCTCAATCACAGAGACAAACCATATTAAGAGAAGTGAGTCTATAAGGCCTTAGGCATAGGAGACATTCTCAATCACAGAGACAAACCATATTAAGAGAAGTGAGTCTATAAGGCCTTAGGCATAGGGTATTCTCAATCACAGAGACAAACCATATTAAGAGGATGAGTCTATAAGGCCTTAGGCAAGATTATTCTCAATCACAGAGACAAACCATATTAAGAGGATGAGTCTATAAGGCCTCAGGCATAGGGTATTCTCAATCACAGAGACACACCATATTAAAGAAGTGAGTCTGAGGCCTTAGGCATAAGGTATTCTCAATCACAGAGACAAACCATATTAAGAGAAGTGAGTCCTCAGGCCTTGAGCATAGGGTATTCTCAATCACAGAGACAAACCATGTTAAGAGAGGCTGAGTCTATAAGGCCTTAGGCATAGGGTATTCTCAATCACAGAGACAAACCATATTAAGAGAAGTGAGTCTATAAGGCCTTAGGCATAGGGTATTCTCAATCACAGAGACAAACCATATTAAGAGAAGTGAGTCTATAAGGCCTTAGGCATAGGGTATTCTCAATCACAGAGACAAACCATATTAAGAGAAGTGAGTCTATAAGGCCTTAGGCATAGGGTATTCTCAATCACAGAGACAAACCATATTAAGAGAAGTGAGTCTATAAGGCCTTAGGCATAGGGTATTCTCAATCACAGAGACAAACCATATTAAGAGAAGTGAGTCTATAAGGCCTTAGGCATAGGGTATTCTCAATCACAGAGACAAACCATATTAAGAGAAGTGAGTCTATAAGGCCTTAGGCATAGGGTATTCTCAATCACAGAGACAAACCATATTAAGAGAAGTGAGTCTATAAGGCCTTAGGCATAGGGTATTCTCAATCACAGAGACACACCATATTAAGAGAAGTGAGTCTATAAGGCCTTAGGCATAGGGTATTCTCAATCACAGAGACAAACCATATTAAGAGAGGATGAGTCTATAAGGCCTTAGGCATAGGGTATTCTCAATCACAGAGACAAACCATATTAAGAGAGGATGAGTCTATAAGGCCTCAGGCATAGGGTATTCTCAATCACAGAGACAAACCATATTAAGAGAAGTGAGTCTATAAGGCCTTAGGCATAGGGTATTCTCAATCACAGAGACAAACCATATTAAGAGAAGTGAGTCTATAAGGCCTTAGGCATAGGGTATTCTCAATCACAGAGACAAACCATATTAAGAGAAGTGAGTCTATAAGGCCTTAGGCATAGGGTATTCTCAATCACAGAGACAAACCATATTAAGAGAAGTGAGTCTATAAGGCCTTAGGCATAGGGTATTCTCAATCACAGAGACAAACCATATTAAGAGAAGTGAGTCTATAAGGCCTTAGGCATAGGGTATTCTCAATCACAGAGACAAA
>NW_025752306.1:0-12938 GCF_021184085.1 Oncorhynchus gorbuscha | reverse complement strand
TCATAACTACTGAACCAAAATGGAGAAGTGCTTAGCTTACCTATATAGTTTCATAACTACTGAACCAAAATGGAGTAGTGCTTAGCTTACCTATATAGTTTCATAACTACTGAACCAAAATGGAGTAGTGCTTAGCTTACCTATATAGTTTCATAACTACTGAACCAAAATGGAGTAGTGCTTAGCTTACCTATATCGTTTCATAACTACTGAACCAAAATGGAGTAGTGCTTAGCTTACCTATATAGTTTCATAACTACTGAACCAAAATGGAGTAGTGCTTAGCTTACCTATATAGTTTCATAACTACTGAACCAAAATGGAGAAGTGCTTAGCTTACCTATATAGTTTCATAACTACTGAACCAAAATGGAGTAGTGCTTAGCTTACCTATATAGTTTCATAACTACTGAACCAAAATGGAGTAGTGCTTAGCTTACCTATATAGTTTCATAACTACTGAACCAAAATGGAGTAGTGCTTAGCTTACCTATATCGTTTCATAACTACTGAACCAAAATGGAGTAGTGCTTAGCTTACCTATATAGTTTCATAACTACTGAACCAAAATGGAGTAGTGCTTAGCTTACCTATATAGTTTCATAACTACTGAACCAAAATGGAGAAGTGCCGAATACTTTCGCAAGGCACTGTATGTACTGTACAAGGATACTGAAACATTAAGACTGACATATGTACTGTACAAGGAGAATGAACCATTAAGACTGACATATGTACTGTATAACCAAATCAAATTTTATTGGTCACATACATGGTTATAGATGTTTTTAATACGAGTGTAGCGAAATGCTTGTGCTTCTAGTTCCGATAGAGGATATCTAACAAGTAATCTATCAATTCCCCCAACAACTACCTAATACACAATAATATCTAAAAGGGGAATGAGAATATGTACATATAAATATATGGATGAGCGATGGCCTAGCGGGATAGATAACGTGCAATAGATGATATAAAATACAAGTGTGTACATGTGATATGAGTAATGGAAGATATGTAAACATTAGTGCCATTATTTAAAGTGGCTCGTGATCCATTGTTAAAGTGGCCAGTGATCGGGTCTCAGTGTTGGCAGCAGCCTCTGAGTTAGTCATTGCTGTTTAGCAGTCTGATGGCCTTGAGATAGAAGCTGTTTTTCAGTCTCTCGTCCCAGCTTTGATGTACCTGTACTGACCTTCGCTTTCTGGATGATAGCGCAGTGAACAGGCAGGCTCAGGTGGTTGATGTCCTTGATGATCTTTGGCCTCCTGTGACACTGGGCGCTGTAGGGAGTCATGGAGGGCAGGTTTTGCCCCCGGTGATGAGTTGTGCAGACCTCACTACCCTCTGGAGAGCCTTGCTGAGGACGGTGCAGTTGCCGTACCCAGGCTGTGATACAGCCCGACAGGATGCTCTCGATTGTGCATCTGTAAAAGTTTGTCAGGGTGTTGGATGACTGTTACGCACGCCTCTATGAAGAGGGAATGCAACACCCTGCTGCAACTAAACTCTCCGTGAAGTGAAAAGAGGTCTGGACTGTAGACGAAGCAAGGATGACAACAGACAGAATGGGCACCGTTTACAAGGACTTTATTCCTTTACACGGGCACATGGGGAAAAGGGCTGGACGGAACCAAAGCAAAGAAAGTAAATCTCAAAGCCCCCTCTCCTATCTTACCTGCCTACCCACTACTTACCTAATTTCCAGCACCACCTGGTCCCTAACCAAAATACAGGGGTGGTCCGCTCCAGGTCTTACCTATTGTGCCTAGACAATGAATATACTACGGGTATATGTATGCCCGCGGGCCTCTTGCCCACTCCCCTAGCCTTCCCCTTCCCCCTAGGGTACCTTCCCCTTCCCCCTAGGTACCTTCCCCTTCCCCCAGGTGCCTCCCCCCTTCCCCCTGGGAACAAATGAAACAGGAGAACAAATAATTTCTCAAACAAACTAAGAAACAAAGGACATCAAATAAGCTCTATCTGAGCAACAATCTCCCAGAACATACCAAGTGCTACCAACAACTAACATAGTAAATTATCCACAGCCATCAGCCTCCTCTCTCAGCAATGATTCTCTATCACATTCAATCTCTCTGCAATGACCTCCCAGCAATGATCCCCAGCAATGAACCTGCTGAACAGAACTCTGGCTTTTATATAGCTTCAGAATGAATGTGTAACTGGAGACAGCTGCGTCTTGACGAGGGGGCGGGGTCAGCTCTCCAATTAGCCATGGAGTCGACCAATCAGCTGCTTGAGGGATTTCAGGAAGCCATTTCCTGAAATAAACACGTGCAAATACACAAACTACAACATAAACTGGGGAACGTAACATGACAAGCCAAATTTCTTCAGCCTCCTGAGGTTGAAGAGATGCTGTTGCGCCTTCTTCACCACGCTGTCTGTGTGGGTGGACCATTTCAGTTTGTCTGTGATGTGTACGCTCAGGAACTTAAAACTTTTTACCTTCTCCACTGTTGTCCTTTCAATGTGGATAGGGGGGGTGCTCCCTCTGCTGTTTCCTGAAGTCCACGATCATCTCCTTTGTTTTGTTGATGTTGAGTGAGAAGTTGTTTTCCTGACACTACACTCCGAGTGCCCGTAAGACGGTCAGCGAAGTTGTTTCCTACCTTCACCACCTGGGGGAAGCCCGTCAGAACGTCCAGGACCCAATTGCACAGGGGTTGAGACCCAGGGCCTGCAGCTTGATGATGAGCTTGGATGGTACTATAGTGTTGAATGCTGAGCTGTAGTCAATGAACAGCATTCTTACATAGGTATTCCTCTTGTTCAGATGGGATAGGGCAGTGTGATGGCAATTGCATTGTCTGTGGACCTGTTGGGGTGGTATGCAAACTGAATTGGCTCTAGGGTGGCCGGTTAGGTGGAGGTGATATGATCCTTGACTAGTCTCTCAGCACGTCATGATGACAGAAGTGAGTGCTACGGAGCAGTAGTCATTTTGTTCAGTTATCTTTGCCTTCTTGGGCACAGGAACAACGGTGGCCATCTTGAAGCATGTGGGGACAGCAGACTGGGACAGGGAGCGATTGAATATGTCGGTAAACACACCGGCCAGCTGGTCTGCGCATGTTCTGAGGACACATGCTCTGAGGACACATGCTCTGAGGACACATGCTCTGAGGACACATGTTCTGAGGACACATGCTCTGAGGACACATGCTCTGAGGACACATGCTCTGAGGACACATGTTCTGAGGACACATGTTCTGAGGACACATGTTCTGAGGACACATGCTCTGAGGACACATGCTCTGAGGACACATGCTCTGAGGACACATGTTCTGAGGACACGTGTTCTGAGGACACGTGCTCTGAGGACACGTGCTCTGAGGACACGTGTTCTGGAGGACACGTGTTCTGAGGACACGGGCTCTGAGGACACGTGCTCTGAGACACGTGTTCTGAGGACACGTGCTCTGAGGACACGTGCTCTGAGGACACGTGCTCTGAGGACACGTGTTCTGATGACACGTGCTCTGAGGACACGTGCTCTGAGGACACATGCTCTGAGGACACGGCATAGGATGCCATCTGGGCCAGCAGTGTTAACACGTTTAAATGTTTTACTCACATTAGCCACAGAGAAGGAAAGGGCGGGCTCAGTCCTTGATAGCGGGCCTCAACGTTGGCACTGTATATCCTCAAAGCGGGCAAAGAAGGTGTTCAGTTTGTCTGGAAGCATGACGTCGGTGTCCGTGACAGAGCTGGTGTTCTTTTTGTAGTCCATGATTTCCTGTAGGCCCTGCCACACACGTCTTCTGTCTGAGCCGTTGAATTGCAACTCATCTTTGTCCCTGTACCGGCATTTCGCTTGTTTGATTGCCTTGCGGAGGGAGTAACTACATTGTTTATATTCAGCCATATTCCCAGACCTCTTTCTATGGTTAAATGTGGTGGTTCGCGCTTTCAGGTTTTGCACGAATGCCGCCATCCATCCACGGTTTCTGGTTGGGGAAGGTTTTAATAGGCACAGTGGGTACAACATCTCCAATGCACTTCCTTATAAACTCACTCACAGAGTCAGCGTATAGATCAATGTTGTTCTCTGAGGCTGACCGGAGCATATCCCAGTCTGCATGATCAAACAATCGTGAAGAATGGATTCCGATTGGTCAGACCAGCGTTGAATGGTTCTAGTCACTGGTACATCCTGTTTGAGTTTCTACCAATAAGACGGTAGGAGCAAGATGGCGCCGTGGTCGGATTTGCCGAAGGGGTGGCGGGGAAGGGCTTTGTATGGATCACGGAAGTAGCAGTGGTTGAGTGTATTACCCCCGCGAGTACTGCAATCAATATGAGTTTTGAATTTTGTTGTGAGAGTTTTGAAAATATAACACTTCAATCTGAAAAATGGGCTGAAGTGTTGGATAAAATGACATTGAAGGATTATTTTGTGAGGAACTCGTCGGTCTTAGGTTGTGTTTTATTTCATCACGTTGGTTATATTGTGATCTCAAGGGTCTGAAAAGAGAAAGAACAGTTATGATAAAAAGTTGTATTTTACCAAAATATATATCACAAAAAAGTGATATACTCTATGGACATTTGTCAGTGTGATCTCCCTTTTCTACCCTGGATTATTCTGGAGTCTAGATTCAAAATCATGCACCTAATATCAGTAGTATATTGGCTGTACTATTGCTGCATTCAAAACAACTGGGAACCCTGAAAAATACGAGGTCAAATCATGACGTCAGTGATCTTCAGGTCGGAAAGTCGGAGCACAAGAAGGAGGCCAGAGTTCCCGAGATGGAATTTCGTGTTGGATGACCTTTCAAATAGACCTTTCAAATAGAGCTCGTTTTCTTCACGGTTGTTTTGAATGCAAGGAAGTCAGAAGTCGGAGATTTCAGAGTTCTGAGTTCCGAGCTCTCAGTTGTTTTAAATGCGTCATCAACTCTACCTGATTCTCAACATCACTGTCAACACAGGACGTGTCCACTTGCTTGACCCCTGACCTGGTAGTAATGTCAGACAGAGGAAGTGGATCTGGAATGATGCAGAAATGTTCGCTGAATCGTCTTTCACTGAAGGGGGAGACATTAAAGAGACAGAGAGCGAGAGAGAGAGACAGACAGGCAGACAGAAAGACAGACAGACAGACAGACAGACAGACAGACAGACAGACAGACAGACAGACAGACAGACAGACAGACAGACAGACAGACAGACAGACAGACAGACAGACAGACAGACAGACAGACAGACAGACAGAAAAAGAGAGAGAGAGACAGGCAGAAAGACAGAGACAGGCAGACAGAAAAAGAGAGAGAAAGAGAGAGAGAGATGTTTGTAAGGGCAATGACACTAATCTGAGACAGTACAAGGAGGTTTTGGAAGGGATCATAGTTGGGTTGAATTAAACTGGATAGTTTCAAAACACTGTAGACCTACAATAGACTCAAATAAATACAGGACTCACTGTGCTGCTCTCGCTCTCTGCTCGCTGCTTGCAACAATGTCTGAGAGAGAGGGGGAGGAAGAGAGAGAGAGAGAGAGAGAATGAAAGACTGAGAGTGACACATTTAAGAACAATGAACATATTCTGAACACACACCCACCTCGTTGGCGGTTGAGCATCCTCATCACACAGGCCACACCCCCTGCCAGGGTCAACATGAGGAGACAGCAGAATACTATGGCCATGACCTCTATGGTTGTCGTGGCAACTTCTGTATGGACAGAGATGAGACGGGAGAGAGAGGTCACCACAACTAACTCACCTGTAAAGTTTCAACCTAACTCACCTGTAAAGTTTCAACCTAACTCACCTGTAAAGTTTCAACCTCACTCACCTGTAAAGTTTCAACCTAACTCGCCTGTAAAGTTTCAACCCAACTCACCTGTAAAATTTCAACCTAACTCACCTGTAAAGTTTCAACCTAACTCACCTGTAAAGTTTCAACCTAACTCACCTGTAAAGTTTAAACTTCACTCACCTGTAAAGTTTCAACCTCACTCACCTGTAAAGTTTCAACCTAACTCACCTGTAAAGTTTCAACCTAACTCACCTGTAAAGTTTCAACCTAACTCACCTGTAAAGTTTCAACCTAACTCACCTGTAAAGTTTCAACCTAACTCACCTGTAAAGTTTCAACCTAACTCACCTGTAAAGTTTCAACCTAACTCACCTGTCGACTTTCAAGTCAACATGCATAAAGTTAATACAGTTAAATAAATTGTTATCATTTAGTGTGCTTCCCAAATGGAACCCTATTCCCCATTTGCACTACTTTGACTATGGACTATGGGTGACTAATTCTCTCATTTGGGACACATCCTAACTCACCTGTGACCTGCACAAGGACAGGTTGGCTTTCCACCCAGGCGGACGTTACGTCATAACTGTCCTTGCCCTGCACCGATAATACCCAGAGTCCTCTAGGGTGATCTCGGTGAGGAATAGGTGCGCCTCCGTCCGCGAGGGCATGAGAGGGTTGAGAGGAGTCTCCTCGGAGGGGTGAAGGAGGAGGGAGCCGTTGAGGGACCAGGAGAAGAAAGGGAATGTCCCGAGGCCCAGGAGGCATTGAGACGAGCGGCAGCCATCTTGGAATCAACCCTGTAAAGGTACTCCACATCCACCTTTGGTGAGCCTCCTACTGGGACTGGAGAGAGGGAGGAAGGAGAAGGAGGAAGGGATGCGAAGGGGAAGAGGCGGAGGGAGGGAGGGAGGGAGGAAGGAGAAGGAGGAAGGGATGGGAAGGGGAAGAGAGGAATGAGAAGGAGGAAGGGATGGGAAGGGGGAGAGGCAGAGGGAGGGAGGAAGGGATGCGAAGGGGAAGAGGCGGAGGGAGGGAGGAAGGAGAAGGAGGAAGGGATGGGAAGGGGAGAGGCAGAGGAGGGAGGAAGGAGGAAGGGATGGGGAAGGGGGAGAGGCAGAGGGAGGGAGGAAGGAGAAGGAGGAAGGGATGGGAAGGGGGAGAGGCAGAGGGAGGAGGGAAGGAGAAGGAGGAAGGGATGGGAAGGGGAAGAGGAGGAGGAGGGAGGGATGGGAAGGGGGAGAGGCAGAGGGAGGGAGGAAGGAGAAGGAGGAAGGGATGGGAAGGGGAGAGGGAGGAATGAGAAGGAGGAAGGGATGGACGGGGAAGAGGAGGAGGGAGGAAGTGATGGAAGGGGGAGAGGCAGAGGGAGGGAGGAAGGAGAAGGAGGAAGGATGGGAAGGAGAGGGAGGAATGAGAAGGAGGAAGGGATGGAAGGGGAAGAGGGAGGAGGGAGGGAGGGAGGAAGGAGAAGGAGGAGGGATGGGAAGGAGGAAGGGATGGTAGGGGGAGAGAGGGAATGAGAAGGAGGAAGGGATGGGAAGGGGAGAGAGAGGAATGAGAAGGAGGAAGGGATGGGAAGGGAGAGAGAGGAATGAGAAGGAGAAGGAAGGGAAGGGAAGGAAGAGAGAGGAATGAGAAGGAGGAAGGATGGGAAGGGGGAGAGGAGGAATGAGAAGGAGGAAGGGATGGGAAGGGGAAGAGGAGGATGGATGGAGGGAGGAATGGAGAAGGAGGAAGGGATGGGAAGGGGGAGAGAGAGGAATGAGAAGGAGGAAGGGATGGGAAGGGAGAGAGAGGAATGAGAAGGAGGAAGGGATGGGAAGGGAAGAGGAATGAAGGAGGAAGGGATGGGAAGGGGAAGAGAGGATGGAGGAGGAATGAGAAGGAGGAAGGGATGGGAAGGGGGAGAGAGAGAGGAATGAGAAGGAGGAAGGGATGGGAAGGGGAAGAGGAGGATGGAGGGGAGGGAGGAATGAGAAGGAGGAAGGGATGGGAAGGGGGAGAGAGGAATGAGAAGGAGGAAGGGATGGGAAGGGGAAAGAGAGGGAATGAGAAGGAGGAAGGGATGGGAAGGGGAAGAGGAGGATGGAGGGAAGGAGGAATGAGAAGGAGGAAGGGGGTGGGAAGGGGAGAGAGAGGAATGAGAAGGAGGAAGGGATGGGAAGGGGAGAGAGAGGAATAGGAAGGAGGAAGGGATGGGAAGGGGAGAGAGAGGGAGATGGCCACAGTCAACACTCATACAGCTATCATGACATGAACACAGTCAACACTCATACAGCTATCATGGCATAAACACAGGATGCTATCATGGATAAACACAGTCAACACTCATACAGGGTCAACACTCATACAGCTATCATGACATAAACACAGTCAACACTCATACAGCTATCATGGGTCAACACTCATACAGCTATCATGACATAAACACAGTCAACACTCATACAGCTATCATGACATAAACACAGTCAACACTCATACAGCTATCATGACATGAACACAGTCAACACTCATACAGCTATCATGACATAAACACAGTCAACACTCATACAGCTATCATGACATAAACACAGTCAACACTCATACAGCTATCATGACATGAACACAGTCAACACTCATACAGCTATCATGACATAAAAACAGTCAACATTCATACAGCTATCATGGCATAAACACAGTCAACACTCATACAGCTATCATGACATAAACACATGCAGGAAACACATAGAATACTACAATACACACACACACAGGTTTAGCCCGTACCCACTACCAGAGTGAGGGGTCTGCTGGTCAGTCTCTGTGCATCACTCTCCACTGTACACCGCACCGTGCCCATGTCACGCCCGGGAACCATGGCAATGGAGAACCAGGCAACCAGCGACTCCGTTGCACGCCGGAACCCACCTCCTTGTCGTCAAGGAAGAGGTAGAAAGTCACAGGAGGGTTCCCCTTGACGACCTGCAGGTCACATTGCCGCAGTAACTCGAACCCTCTTTGGAGATGGTGAAGGATATTTGGGGTACGGAGAGATAGGCTGAGGGAGAGAGAGAGAGAGATAAAGAGAGATAAAGAGAGAGATCGAGAGAGAGAGAAAGGAGGCAGTAAAGAAAGGGAGGGCAGAGAGAAAGGAGGGCAGAGAGAAAGGAAGGCAGAGAGAAAGGAGGGCAGAGAGAAAGGAGGGCAGAGAAGGAGGGCAGAGAAAGGAAGGCAGAGAGAAAAGGAGGGCAGAGAGAAAGGAGGGCAGAGAGAAAGGAGGGCAGAGAGAAAGGAGGGCAGAGAGAAAAGGAGGGCAGAGAAAAAAGGAAGGCAGAGAGAAAGGAGGGCAGAGAGAAAGGAGGGCAGAGAAAAGGAAGGCAGAGAGAAAGGAGGGCAGAGAGAAAGGAGGGCAGAGAGAAAGGAGGGCAGAGAAAAGGAGGGAGAAAAGGAGGGGCAGGAGAGAAAGGAGGGAGAGAAAGGAGGGCAGAGAAAGGAGGGCAGAGAGAAAGGAGGGGAGAGAAAGGAGGGCAGAGAGAAAGGAGGGCAGAGAAGAAAAGGAGGGACAGAGAGAGAAAGGAGGCAGAGAGAAAGGAGGGCAGAGAAAAGGAGGGCAGAGAGAAAAGGAAAGGCAGAGAGAAAAGGAGGGCAGAGAGAAAGGAGAGACAGAGAGAAAGGAGGCAGAGAGAAAGGAGGGCAGAGAGAAAAGGAAGGCAGAGAAAGGAGGGCAGAGAGAAAGGAGGACAGAGAGAAAAGGAGGGCAGAGAGAAAGGTGGGCAGAGAGAAAGGAAGGCAGAGAGAAAGGAGGGCAGAGAAAGGAGGGCAGAGAGAAAGGAGGGCAGAGAGAGAAAGGAAAGGCAGAGAGAAAGGAGGGCAGAGAGAAAGGAGGGCAGAGAAAGGAGGGCAGAGAGAAAGGAGGGCAGAGAGAAAGGAGGGCAGAGAGAAAGGAGAGAGAAAGGAGGGCAGAGAGAAAGGAGGGAGAGAAAGGAGGAGAGAAAGGAGGAGAGAAAGGAGGGCAGAGAGAGATGAAGGCAGAGAGAAAAGGAGGGAGAGAGAAAGGAGGGAGAGAGAAAGGAGAGAGAGAGAAAGGAGGGCAGAGAGAGATGAAGGCAGAGAGAAAGGAGGGAGAGAAAGGGAAAGGAAGAGAGAAAGGAGGCAGAAGAAAGGAGGGCAGAGAGAAAAGGAGGGCAGAGAGAAAGGAGGAGAGGGAAAGGAAGAGAGAAAGGAGGGAGAGAAAGGAAAGGAAGAGAGAAAGGGAAAGGAAGAGAGGGGTTAAAAGGAGCAGAACGTTTGACATGTTATAGGTTCTCTGTGTAAATAGTCTCTGTGATCGCCATTCCCAGGTCCAGTACGGTTGTGGTTGTGACTTAACCTTCGACTTTTAACCTCTGCAGTTGTACCTTTGACCCTGACCGTGACCTCTCTGCTGCTGGAGAACCTGCTGTTGGTCTGCATCCTGGTCCCGGCAATGCACGAATAATTCCCAGCATGCTTTGCTGTGACCCTCTCCACCACCAGCGTGTTCCCACCGGCCAAAGCAGAAGCGGGGTCAAAGGTGAGTTGGAGATGATGTCACTTCCTGTCTGTTGTAGAACCAGGTGTAGGAGAGGTGGGAGCCCTTGGTGACATCACAGGTGAGAGTGAGCCGCAACCCCTCGTAGAGAATGGGAGGATCAGGGTCAGAGGTCACCATAGTGCCTGAGACAGGGACTGAGGTGGGGTGGAGGAGGGGAGGATGGAGGAGGAGGATGGACGAAGGGGATGGGTGAAAGCATTTAGCTGTGAAATGATCGATTCCACTGAAACAGCTCTACCACACACACACACACACACACACACACACACACACACACACACACACACACACACACACACACACACACACACACACACACACACACACACACACACACACACACACACACACACACACACACACTTCTACTCACTCACTACTTGCAGACGGACTGTTCCACTGAGGCCCATGTTTCCACCTGCCGTCACCCTACAGTGGTACGATCCTCCTGACGTCACAGAGATCTTCAGGAAGAATGTAGCCGATCGCTCGTCTTGGAGGTCGTTGCTCGTGGCAACCAGGTGGTTGCCGTCCTTCAGGAGCTCGTACGTGTTTGGTGGAGAGACCCAGGTGACCTACATTGGAACTCTACCTTGGAGTTGAGGTAGGCCTTGTCTGGACCAATCAGAATAGGGCTAGGGAGAGATGAACCACCTACAGAGAGGAGTAGGTTGAAGTAGCCTCAAGATGCTGATCTCGGGTCAGTTTTGCATTTCCTTAATGGCTACGGTTAGGGTTGGGGAAGCAGATCCTAGATCTGTACCTAGAAACTTCAGCCCAGAGCTCAGAAACATGGTTTTACATTTGTTTAGGTTCTTTAGAACATTGCTGTCAAGCAGTTGGAGAGTTTAGTGTGGCTGTGAAACTCAAAACGGGACATTTTCTCATTGAACCATATGGATATAATAGACTGGGATAAGAGTTATGTGTGAGATGGATTTGGAAAACAGAAAACCGGAACAATTTGAATACATACCCATTATGGACACTAGACAGGCCACAACTGGAAGAGAACAGACCAACAGACATACCTTAGTACAGGACACTTGTCACTTTACTCTGCTACCTGGGTCCTCGTCTCCTTAACAAACCAACAGAAATACCATAGTACAGGACACTTGTCAACTTTACTCTGCTAGCCTGGGTCTAGTCTCCTTAACAAACCAACAGAAATACCTTAGTACAGGACACTTGTCAACTTTACTCTGTTAGCCTGGGTCCTAGTCTCAACAGACCAACAGACATACCTTAGTACAGGACACTTGTCAACTTTACTCTGCTAGCCTGGGTCTCGTCTCCTTAACAAACCAACAGAAATACCATAGGGACACTCCTACTCTGCTAGCCTGGGTCCTAGTCTCCTTAACAAACCAACAGAAATACCTTAGTACAGGACACTTGTCAACTTTACTCTGTTAGCCTGGGTCCTAGTCTCCTTAACAAACCAACAGAAATACCTTAGTACAGGACACTTGTCAACTTTACTCTGCTAGCCTGGGTCCTAGTCTCTGTACAGGACACTTGTCAACTTTACTCTGTTAGCCTGGGTCCTAGTCTCCTTAACAAACCAACAGAAATACCTTAGTACAGGACACTTGTCAACTTTACTCTGTTAGCCTGGGTCCTAGTCTCCTTAACAAAGCAACAGAAATACCTTAGTACAGGACACTTTTAAACTTTACTCTGTTAGCCTGGGTCCTAGTCTCCTTATTGCATTGCCATCATTGGCTTGACAATGACAGCAATGGAGTCGGTAAGAGCCACAAGCAGATCTGGGGACAGGGTAGAACTTTGTTGAAAAAAAATGAACACAAAATTGTTTCACTGACTCACCTAAAACAGGCAATAAACATAACGTCTTTTCTTCATACTCAGGCTCAGTCTTCATCCGTAGCATGTTGTCTGTATAAGTGTCATGGGTGTGTGTGTGTGTGTGTGTGTGTGTGTGTGTGTGTGTGTGTGTGTGTGTGTGTGTGTGTGTGTGTGTGTGTGTGTGTGTGTGTGTGTGTGTGTGTGTGTGTGTGTGTGTGTGTGTGTGTGTGTGTGTGTGTGTGTGTGTGTGTGTGTGTGTGTGTGTGTGTGGTGTTGCACGGTCCACCACTGTGTGTGTGTCAGGGTGTTGCACGGTCCACCACATGCTAGAGGGAGATAACTTGAGTATACTGTCTCTCATCAAAAACTTTACAACTATACTGTCCATCTAGACAACACTATGACTACTAACCAAATACAACTATACTTGCCATCTAGACAACACTATGACTACTAACCTACTACAACTATACTGTCCATCTAGACAACACTATGACTACTAACCTACTACAACTATACTGTCCATCTAGACAACACTATGACTACTAACCTACTACAACTATACTGTCCATCTAGACAACACTATGACTACTAACCTACTACAACTATACTGTCCATCTAACAACACTATGACTACTAACCTACTACAACTATACTGTCCATCTAGACAACACTATGACTACTAACCTACTACAACTATACTGTCCATCTAGACAACACACTATGACTACTAACCTACTACAACTATACTGTCCATCAAGACAACACTATGACTACTAACCTAC
>NW_025752305.1:0-12941 GCF_021184085.1 Oncorhynchus gorbuscha | reverse complement strand
GCCTGTGGGCCAGCAACCTGTTGGGGAGCAGCCTGTATTCCAGGAACCTGGCGAGCAGCCTGTGGGCCAGGATCCTGTTGGATTGCCTTTGGGCCAGAAACCTATCCAGGATGAAGACCCTGAGAGCTCCCAGTCCAAGCAGGCGTCTGAGAACCCTTTGACTTGGAGCTATCCTGAAGTTGCAAAGCCTGAGCACAGGCCTACTGTGTCTGAGCGGCTGAAGCAGGTGGCGGCCAACAGTGTGTCGGCTCAGTGTGGGGAGAGTGTGGTCCGGGTGCAGGTGAACCAGGACCTGCTGGGGATTGGCCGGCTCATACAGCCAGAGCGTATCACTCTAGGAGGTTGTGCTGCCACTGAGGAGGACGCTGAAGCTCATGTGATCACCTTTGAATCAGAGCTGCATGGCTGTGGCAGTGAGCTGAAGGTATGTCACATTTGCTGTTTAACTTCCTGACTGTGAATCATTATCTTTGTGCTACATCACTTGTGATCCTGTTTCCTAGATGACTGAGGATGTGCTGATCTACACCTTCACGCTTGTCTATGAGCCAAAACCTTTTGCTAACACTTCTATAGTGAAAACCAGTGCAGCTATGGTTGATATTGAGTGCCACTACTTGAGGTAACTATTGTTGCGTTCTTTCACTTTGACAACCCATATCATTCTGAGGGTTGAGTAATGCCATAGTCCACGTTTGTTTCTAGGAATCACGATGTGAGCAGCAATGCCCAAATAACCTGGATCCCCAACATTTCCAACATGGTGAAAGAGGAACTCCTCTACTTCTCCCTGAGGTTAATGACTGGTAGGTAAACCTGACTGGAAGCCTCTTCCTTTGTGTAAACCCCCACTGACATGCCACTCCTCTTTCCAGCTGACTGGCAGTTTGAGAGGCCCTCCAACCATTACTATCTTGGTGACATGATCAACATGGAAGCCTCGGTCATGCCGCACCACCACGTTCCCCTCCGTGTCTTTGTGGACCGCTGTGTCGCCACCTTGGCGCCTAATGTCCACACTGTCCCTAGATATTCTTTCATGAGGACCATGGGTGAGTTTAGTTGTCAGTTTGACTCCTCTTATATTACCTTAAATGTAACCCCTGAAGCCTAACGTTGACCCTTGGTCTCCTCAGGTGTCTGGTTGATGCCAAGTTGACCGGCTCCAGCTCCCAGTTCCTGTCCAGATCCCAGGATGACAAGATCCAGTTTCAGCTGGAGTCCTTCAGGTTCCAACCACAGATTGATTCCCAACAGCTCTACAACATGTCATCTGAAAGCATCTGCAGCCTCTTCCCCCATTGATGCTGAGAACAAGGCCTGCTCTTTCACAGATGGGTATGTATAAGCTGGGTTGTGGGTATAGTACCTTTGACATGCTGCTATATAAACTAACCTTCATATTTATCTGTAGCTGGAAGGCTGCTGGTGGGGATGACCTGGTTTGTGGCTGCTGTGACTCCAGCTGTGCTGTGAGCAAGGCTAGAGATCTGGACAGTGATTTAGGTAAGTGTCAATCAAAGCCAGAGCTTTATTACCAGTTTAAAATGTAATGTATTCAATCACTGTTCTACCTTTCCATCACTCTCCTCAGATATGCAGAAGGAAGGTGAAGCTACCTTGGGCCCTATCATGGTCCATGAGTAATATTACAAGAATCTTTCCTATTTTTAACTTTTTGAGGAGAATAAATCTGTTACAATATTCACATCTGACTGGATTTATTTGGGATGTAAAATTCAGGAATTTTATGATATCAAATAGGAAAATGTGTGTAGCTGATCACTCTTTATTCACAGAACTTTGTCATGAGCTACATTTCTCAGGTTCGTAACGTTGCTACTGTACTGAACTGTTCCTCTAGGCCCTATCAATTTCCAGGAGTTATTTGTCAATTGACTAGATTTATTTTCAAAATAAACATTTTAAAGTGTTTGGATTCATGTGCGATCGACTTGGATAACATTTATGTGAGGGCAAGGCCAGTAAGTCATTTTAGGCAGGAGGCATTAATGTCTAAACTGACCTCTGAACCATTGCAGCTGCAACAGAAGATTATGGCGTGGACAAGAGGCATGATCTGTAGTGCTGAGAAACTGCCTGTGTTGAACTTTCTGAGCTAAGGTTGTTACTGGTAGGCAGCTAAAAATGTGGCATACCTCTACGGACCTGAATTTTAAAGTGCAGTGAAGCTACTCAACGTTTACATGAATTTCTAGTCATTTAACAGACGCTCCCATCCAGAGCGACCCACAGGAGCAATCAAGATCAAGGGCACATCGACAGATTTCCTCTCCCAGCTGACTTGGGGAACCATGACATTTCGCCAGGCCACCCCTAACCATCCACGCACCCCATATTGTTAGTAGAAAACTTGTGCATTGGGGAAAATAAGCTAGTTAACGGAGTCAGTTATAAATGACCAAACAGCAACTTCATCTGAAGAAAATGTGTAATTTACACACCTGACTTATAGGTGAATGACCGACATACTTGTAAGAAGTTGGTGTTGCTTTTCACTTTTCAATTTGAATTACCTTCTTCCTAGAATTCAGGAGGGTGACAACACCCCTCTTTGAATATTCAAAGCATTTTCAAATAAGGTTGTATCCAAAAAGCGCAATAGGTGAAGCTTGACCGCTCCCAGTTCTGAATTTGTTAGCAAAGATCCCCATTTTTAGGGCAGAGATGAGACCATCTCATTACATATCTCTGGCAGTGGTGTGAAGTACTTAAGTAGTTTTTGGGTAGCTGTACTTTGTTTTTACTATTATATTGTTGACTACTTTCACTTCACTACATTCCTAAAGAAAATGGATCTACCTTTTTACCCATACATTTTCCCTGACACCCAGAAGTTCTAGTTAGAATTTGAATGGTTAGCAGTAATGGAAAAAGGTCCACTTCACACTTATCAGGAGAAGGTCCCTTATCTTCCTACTACCTCTGATCTGGTGGACCCATTCAACAAATGCTTCCTTTAAATAAATTGTGTTGGAGTGGCTGTCTAAAGGAATATATTTTTATTTAACCAGGTAGGCTAGTTGAGAAAAAGTTCTCATTTTGCAACTGCGACCTGGCCAAGATGAAGCATAGCAGTGTGAACAGACAACACAGTTACACATGGAGTAAACAATTAACAAGTCAATACAGTAGAAAAAAAGGGAGTCTATATACATTGTGTGCAAAAGGCATGAGGTAGGCGAATATTTACAATTTTGCAGATTAACACTGAGTGATAAATGCTCAGTGGTCATGTACAGGTAAAGATATTGGTGTGCAGAAAAGTAAATAAATAAAAACAGTGTGGGGATGAGGTAGGTGAAAATGGGTGGGCTATTTACCAATAGACTATGTACAGCTGCAGCTTGATCAGTTAGCTGCTCAGATAGCTGATGTTTGAAGTTGGTGAGGAGATAGTCTCCAACTTCAGCGATTTGCAATTCGTTCCAGTCACAGGCAGCAGAGTACTGGAGCGAAAGGCTGCCAAATGAGGTGTTGGCTTTAGGGATGATCAGTGAGATACACCTGCTGGAGCGCGTGCCTACGGATGGGTGTTGCCATCGTGACAGTGAACTGAGATAAGGCGGAGCTTTACCTAGCATGGACTTGTAGATGACCTGGAGCCAGTGGGTCTGGCGACGAATATGTAGCGAGGGCCAGCCGACTGAAACATACAAATCGCAGTGGTGGGTGGTATAAGGTGCTTTAGTGACAAAACTGATGGCACTGTGATAAACTGCATCCAGTTTGCTGAGTAGAGTGTTGGAAGCAATTTGTAGATGACATCGCCGAGAGTCGAGGATCGGTAGGATAGTCAGTTTTACTAGGGTAAGCAGCGTGAGTGAAGGGAGGCTTTGTTGCGGAATAACAGAAAGCCGACTCTTGATTTGATTTTTCGATTGGAGATGTTTGATATGAGTCTGTAGGAGAGTTTGCAGTCTAGCCAGACACCTAGGTACTTATAGATGTCCACATATTCAAGGTCGGAACCATCCAGGGTGGTGATGCTAGTCGGGCATGCGGGTACAGGCAGCGATCGGTTGAAAAGCATGCATTTGGTTTACTAGCTTTTAAGAGCAGTTGGAGGCCACGGAAGGAGTGTTGTATGGCATTGAAGCTCGTTTGGAGGTTAGATAGCACAGTGTCCAATGACGGGCCGAAAGTATATAGAATGGTGTCGTCTGCGTAGAGGTGGATCAGGGAATCGCCCGCAGCAAGAGCAACATCATTGATATATATACAGAGAAAAGAGTCGACCCGAGAATTGAACCCTGTGGCACCCCCATAGAAACTGCCAGAGGACCGGACAGCATGCCCTCCGATTTGACACACTGAACTCTGTCTGCAAAGTAATTGGTGAACCAGGCAAGGCAGTCATCCGAAAAACCGAGGCTACTGAGTCTGCCGATAAGAATATGGTGATTGACAGAGTCAAGCCTTGGCAAGGTCGATGAAGACGGATGCACAGTACTGTCTTTTATCGATGGCGGTTATGATATCGTTTAGTAGAAATATGAAATTGTGCCATCTGTTTTTGCTGAAGATGAATAGGATGTGTAGCTTTTACTTTGTACTTTTACTCAAGTCTCACAATGTAGTACTTTTTCCACCACTGTACTTAAGTACATTTTAAATCTGAATTTTACTCCAGGGTTTAACTAGGTAGGTTACTTTAACTTGAGTCATTTTATATGAAGATATCTTGACTTTTAATAAAGTATGACAATGTAGTACTTTTACACCTCTGATCTCCAATCAAAAGTTGCAAGCACAAAATGGCACTGGAACACTTTGCCACTAGCCAGTGACTTGATACGTTTATTAAGCTAATGTGGCCTGCCTGCTCTGGGACTGAACATCTCCCCCTGCAACTGGATCCTGGACGTCTTGACAGGTTGTGAGAGTAGGCAACAACACATCCGGCACGCTGACCGTCAAAACACGGGGCGACCTCAAGGGTGCGTGCTTAGTCCCCTCCTGTACGACTCCAACACCATTAAGTTTGCCAACGTTGGTAGGTCTGATCACCAACGATGACACAGCCTAGCAGTGTGGTGCCAGGACAACCTCTCCCTCAACGTCAGTAAAACAATTGATCTGATTGTGGACTACAGGAAATGGAAGGCCGAGATACGCCCCATTCATATTGACAGGGCTGTAGTGGAGGGGGTCCAAACACAACACTGTTGTGAAAGCGCACGGCAATGCTTCTTACCCAAAGATTTGGCATAGGCCCTCAGATACTCAAGTTCTTCAGCAGCACCATCGAGAGCATCTGGACTGGCTGCATCACCGCTTGGTATGGCAACTGCTTGGCATCGGACCGCAAGGCGCTACGGAGGGTCATGCGTATGGCCTAGTACATCACTCCCTGCCATCCAGGACATCTATAGTAGGCAGTGTTCGGATGGGTTGTTAATTAAGGCCAAAAAACTGTCAGACTCCAGCCACCCAAGCCACAGACTGCGTTCTCTGTTTCCGCATGACAAGCGGTACCAGTGCACCAAGTCTGAACCAACAGGACCCCGAACAGCTTCTACCTCCAAGCCATAAGACTTCTTAACAAGACTGCTATATAGCTAATCAAATGGCTACACATACTGCTGTACCTGCATTGACCCTTTTTTGTACGAACCCATTTGCACTGACTCCATGCCAGGGATCATCAACGAGATTCAGCTGAGGGCCAATTGTTTTGTTGAGTGCATGGTCGGGGGGGGGCAGAACATAATTAACAAATCATTTGTAGACTGCAAATTGACCTCAAGAAGCCCAAAGAGATATGTTTGACTAAAACATAATCATTTCAAACCTTGCATTTCAAACCTTGCATTTCAAACCGGTCACGTGTCTATTATGTGTGGGAATACCTTGGAACAGAGTTCTTAAATTAAAATAGCTTGGAGCTGATATCCTGGTGTTTTTAGTCTTTCATGTTTTGCTCAGAAAACTTGGGAGGGCGGATATGACCATCCGCGGGTCAAATTCTGCCCACGGGCCACCAGTAGGGGAACCCTGCTCTATGCGCACACACTCACACACACTTTCACTAACACCCCAACACACACACACACACACACACACACACACAAACACACACACATAACACGCACACACATGCATACTGACGCCACACACACACACACTGCTGCTACTGTCTATTATTTATACTGTTGCCTAGTTACTTTAGCTCTATGTACAGCACATAGCTACCTCAATTACCTTACATATACTCGGTACTGGTACTCCCTGTAGGTAGCCATGTTATTTTTATTTGTTTTTCACTGTGTATTTATTCCTTGTCACTATTTTTAAATTTTTTATGTTAACTTCAGCTCTGCATTGCTGGAAATGGACCGGTAAGTAAGACATGTGACATACAATTCCATTTTATTTTTTAAATATTTTTTTACATTTGCTCAATGTGCCTGCTGATGTTAGCAAGCTTCATTGACAAACACAGGGATGGAACTTAGCTAGATAGTGATTTTGGGCAGTGGTAAACTGTGTGTAGTTTGTTCTTTATTTCTGATAGTTTGACAGCTTGCTGATGAAGTTGGAGACATGTTCTCAGAAATCAGTCCTGCACTGCAGCAGCTGACTAGAATCTGTCTGTAGTGCACTACTGGTTTCGGGCAACTTTTTGTTCTTGAGAAATACTGCACCAAACACCTTAGCTAGATGTAAAATTGTGTGACTAAGACTTCCTTGGCAAAACCATCCAAATGACAGATTTCTTGATTCATCAGATTAATTCAGACAATTGAATATTGGTCTACCAACCTTTCTTTGGAGAGCATATAAATGCCGGCCCTTGGCATCAGATTCCCATGCCACACATCTATCAAAATGTCTCTGATCTTACGTTGGCTTCATCTCACCCCGTGGAACATGAATTTAAATGTTATCTTGTTTTAAATATCTTCGAGCTAACTGGTCCACAATTTCATTCCCTTCCACAAGCGAATAGGCTGGGATCAGTAGAACCTCACTACTTGCCCTTTATCTTTTATAAAGCCTGGAATAAAAGAAAAAGACTACCTGCAATTAAAGTGTAAAAAATATTTAGCTTCTGAGCGGTAAATGGCGTTTCTTATTTTCTCCTATATTTATTTATCTATATATGTAATGTATGTATGCGTATATATACAGTGTGTATGTATGTATTTTATTTTACTGCTCTAGCAATGTAATTATTGTTTGGATAACCTGACTTTTTTTTCAATCTTTTTGTGATGCACAATGCAAAGAACACCGGAAGAAGAATGATAATTGAATTACCATAGTGAATTATTGTAACGTTTGTGTCAATATATCCCATAAGCGATGGGGTTGCCAATTGGCGGTTTGACATGAATTACAATTTAATTCATTCATCACTCCCTGTCTCTCAATTCTCCATAAAAACATGAATAGCTCCAATAGTAGGTCACTCCTATTAGATTAGCCAGATGATAAACTATTCAATTCAGACAGGGAATCTGAGCGTACTATAATTCTGACAGGTTCTATGTCCTCCACCCACTGGAGGGAAACTACTATCGCCAACAGTTCAAATGATTATACTGACAGTTCATCTGTTAGTCTTCTACATATATGCACATCAAGTTCAAGGAACGTAAACACCTGCTAGCTGTGCACCCACTTTTTGGGTCCTTGGATTCATCTGTGAAAGCGGTAAAAATGCATAAAAACTTCCACCATAGTAATTGTGTATCAGTTTCCCAATATCACTGATGTCTGACCAATCCTTAATTTTCTCTACCAAGGTTAGCTCAACAGGATCTGGGGTAACATCCACTATAGAAAAGTATGTCTGTCCTACATATTACATTTCTATGAACACTCTCTAAAGTTAAGCCCTCCTCAGGTGTATGTGATTTTGTTGCACAAAAGGCAACAATGACAATCAACTTCACATTCTTCAGCACCTGTTTAAATAATCAGGTCTGGACAATAATCAAGCTGATTTCTGAATGGGGTGGGGCCTTTGTCAGACATCGTGGCTATAAAATGGTTTGACAGACTCTGTGGAAGAATTGACAAGAATAACTTATGTCTATTTGGGGTGATGGGGTTCAGTCAAGAAGTGGCTGCAGTGCTGCTGTTGGTCGTGGTGTTTGGCTGTGTTAGTGATGCTTGGATGTCCAGATGGTTTATCCAAGATCGGGGTTTCTGCATGACGATGAAGTTTCAGCACAGTTTGACACTCAGAAGCGAGTGCAAGAAGACCCTGTGGGAGAGGACCCTGTGGGACAAGAACCTAGCGAGCCCGTTGTCGTTCCTGTGGGCCAGGAACCTAGTGAGCAGCCTGTGGGCCATGATCCGGTTGGGAAGCCTGAACAGGAACATAGCAAGCTTTTTGGTGGGCTTTTGGGTCTAGAAACTAGCAAGCCTGTGGGCCAGGCAGCTGGAGGGCAGCCTGTGGGCCAGGAAACAAGCGAGCCTGTGAGCCAGGAACCTCTTGGCGAGCATCCTGTTGGCCAGCCTTTGGGCAAGGAACCTAGCGATCCTTTAGGCCAAGAGTCTAGTGAGCATGTTGGAGAGCCTGTTGGCCAAGTTTCTAGTGAGCCTGTGGGCCAGCAACCTGTTGGAGAGCAGCCTGTGGGCCAGGAACAAAGCCAGCCTTTGGGCCAAGAACCTAGTGAGCATGTAGGAGAGCCTGTGGGCCAGGAACCTGTTGGAGAGCAGCCTGTGGGCCAGCCATTGGGCCAAGAACCAAGTGAGCATGTTGGGGAGCCTGTGGGCCAGGGACCTAGCGAGCCTGTGGGCCAGGGACCTAGCGAGCCTGTGGGCCAGGGACCTAGCGAGCCTGTGGGCCAGGGACCTAGCGAGCCTGTGGGCCAGGGACCTAGCGAGCCGGTGGGCCAGGGGCCTAGTCTGCAGCCTGTTGGCGAGCCATTGGGAAAGGAACCTAGTGAGAAGTCTGTGGGTCAGGAACCTAGCCACCCTGTAGGTCAGGAACCTAGCAACCCTGTGGCCCAAGAGCCTGTGGACCATGAACCTGGAGAGCGGCCTGTGGACCAAGAACCTAGTGAGCCTGTGGGCCAGAAACCTGTTGGAGAGGAGCCTGTGGGCCAAGAACGTAGTGAGCCTGTGGGCCAAGAACCTAGTGAGCCTGTGGGAAAGCAGCCTGTGGGCCAGGAACCAAGTGAGATTTTAGGTAATGAACCTAGCGAGCAGCCTGTGGACCAGGAACCTAGTGAGCAGCCTGTGGGTCAGGAACCTAGCCAGCCTGTGGCTCAAGAGCCTGTGGGCCATGAACCTGGAGAGCAGCCTGTGAGCCAGGAACCTGTTGGAGAGCATCCTGTTGGCCAGCCTTTGGGCCAGGAAGCTAGGGCCATTTCTAGTGAGCCTGTGGGCCAGGAACAGCAGCAGCTGTTGGCAAGCCTTTGGGCCAAGCGAGCTGTAGGAGAGCCTGTGGGCCAGTCACCTGGTGAGCAGCCTGTTGGCTATGAACCTGGAGAGCAACCTGTGGACCAAAAACCTAGTGAGCCTGTGGGCCAGCAACGTGGAGAGGAGCCTGGGGCTGCGAGCTCTGGGCCAAGAACATAGTGAGCCTGTGGGCCAAGAACATAGTGAGCAACCTGTGGGCCAAGAACATAGTGAGCAGCCTGTGGGCCAAGAACCTAGCCAGCCTGTGGGAGAGCAGCCTTTGGGCCAAGAACCTAGTGAGCATGGAACCTAGCGATCCTTTAGGCCAAGAGTCTAGTGAGCATGTTGGGAGAGCCTGTTGGCCAAGATTCTAGCGAGCCTGTGGGCCAGGGACCTAGTGAGCCTGTGGGCCAGGGGCCTAGTGCGCAGCCTGTTGGCGAGCCATTGGGTAAGGTACCTAGCGAGCAGCCTGTGGGCCAGGAACCTAGCGAGCAGCCTGTGGGTCAGGAACCTAGCCACCCTGTAGGTCAGGAACCTAGCCACCCTGTAGGTCAGGAACCTAGCCACCCTGTGGCCCAAGAGCCTGTGGACCATGAACCTGGAGAGCAGCCTGTGAGCCAGGAACCTGTTGGAGAGCATCCTGTTGGCGAGCCTTTGGGCCAAGAACCTATTGAGCCTGTGGGCCAGTCACCTGTTGGAGAGGAGCCTGTGGGCCATGAGCCTGTGGGCCAAGAACGTAGTGAGCCTGTGGGCCAAGAACGTAGTGAGCCTGTGGGCCAAGAACGTAGTGAGCCTGTGGGCCATGAACCTAGCGAGCCTGTGGGCTATGAACTTGGAGAGAAACCTGTGGACCAAGAACCTAGTGAGCCTGTGGGCCAGCAACCTGTTGGAGAGGAGCCTGTGGGCCATGAGCCTGTGGGCCAAGAACGTAGTGAGCCTGTGGGCCATGAACCTAGTGAGCCTGTGGGAGAGCAGCCTGTGGGCCAGGAACCAAGTGAGATTTTAGGTAATGAACCTAGCGAGCAGCCTGTGGACCAGGAACCTAGCCAGCCTGTGGCCCAAGAGCCTGTGGGCCATGAACCTGGAGAGAAGCCTGTGAGCCAGGAACTTGTTGGAGAGCATCATGTTGGCCAGCCTTTGGGCCAGGAAGCTAGCGATCCTTTAGGCCAAGAGTCTAGTGACCATGTTGGAGAGCCTGTTGGCCAAGTTTCTAGTGAGCCTTTGACCAAGAACCGAGTGGAGCATGTAGGAGAGCCTGTGGCTAAATTACCTGCGAGCAGCCTGTTGGCTATGAACCTGGAGAGCAACCTGTGGGCCAGAACAAAGCCAGCAGCCTGTTGGCGAGCCTTTTGGCCAAGAACCTAGTGAGCATGTTGGAGAGCATGAACTCTGAACCTAGGAACAAGGAGTAGCCTGAAGAGCCTGTGGGCCATGAACCTTAGAGAGCCTGTGAGCCAGCAGCCTGCTGGTGAGCCAAGAACCCAGTGAGCATTTTGGAGAGCCTGTGGGCCAGCAACCTGTGGGGAGCAGGGAAACCTAGCGAGCTGAGGAACCTAGCCTGTGGCCCAAGAGCTTGTGGACTGAACCTGAGAGCAGCCTGAGCCACCTGTTGGAGAGCAGCCTGTTGGCGAGCTTTTGGGCTATGAACCAGCATGTAGAGAGCCTGTTCACCTGGTGAGAGCCTGTTGGCTATGAACCAAGAACCTGTGGACCAGTGAGCCTCTGTGGGCCAGCAACCTGTTGGAGAGGAGCCTGTGGGCCAGGAACAAACCAGCAGCCTGTTGGGGGGCCAAGAACCTAGCCTGTGGGCCAGGGACCTAGTGAGCCTGTGGGCCAGGGCCTAGTGCGCAGCCTGTTGGCGAGCTGGGTAAGGTACCAGCGAGCAGCCTGTGGGCCAGAACCTAGCGAGCAGCCTGTGGCCCAAGAGGTCAGGAACCTAGCTGCTCCTGTGGCCCAAGAGCCTGTGGACCATGAACCTGGAGAGCAGCCTGTGAGCCAGGAACCTGTTGGAGAGCATCCTGTTGGCGAGCCTTGGGCCAAGAACCTATTGAGCCTGTGGGCCAGTCACCTGTTGGAGAGGAGCCTGGGCCATGAGCCTGTGGCCATGAACCTAGCGAGCCTGTGGGCTATGAACTTGGAGAGCAACCTGTGGGACCAAGAACCTAGTGAGCCTGTGGCCAGCAACCTGTTGAGAGGAGCCAGAGCCAGGAGCCTGTGGGCCAAGAACGTGAGTGAGCCTGTGGGCCATGAACCTAGTGGAGCCTGTGGAGAGCAGCCTGTGGGCCAGGAACCAAGTGAGATTTTAGGTAATGAACCTAGCGAGCAGCCTGTGGACCAGGAACCTAGGCCAGCCTGTGGCCCAAGAGCTCAGCTATGAACCTGAGAGAAGCCTGTGAGCCAGGAACTTGTTGAGAGCATCCTGTTGGCCAGCCTTTGGGCCAGGAAGAAGGGATCCTTTAGGCCAAGAGTCTAGTGACCATGTCTGAGAGCCTGTTGGCCAAGCTTCTAGTGGAGCCTGTGGGGCTAGGAACAAAGCCAGGCAGCCTGTTGGGCAGCCTTTGGACCAAGAACCTAGTGAGCATGTAGGAGAGCCTGTGGGCCAGTCACCTGGTGAGCAGCCTGTTGGCTATGAACCTGGAGAGCAACCTGTGGGCCAGGAACAAAGCCAGCAGCCTGTTGGCGAGCCTTTTGGCCAAGAACCTAGTGAGCATGTTGGAGAGCTTGTGGGCCATGAACCTGGAGAGCAGCATGTGGGCCAGGAACCAAGCGAGCAGCCTGTGGCCCAAGAGCCTGTGGGCCATGAACCTGTAGAGCAGCCTGTGAGCCAGCAGCCTGTTGGTGAGCCTTTGGGCCAAGAACCTAGTGAGCATTTTGGAGAGCCTGTGGGCCAGCAACCTGTTGGGGAGCAGCCTGTGGGCCAGGAACCTAGCGAGCAGCCTGTGGGCCAGGAACCTAGCCACCCTGTGGCCCAAGAGCCTGTGGACCATGAACCTGGAGAGCAGCCTGTGAGCCAGGAACCTGTTGGAGAGCAGCCTGTTGGCGAGCTTTGGGCTATGAACCTAGTGAGCATGTAGGAGAGCCTGTGGGCCAGTCACCTGGTGAGCAGCCTGTTGGCTATGAACCTGGAGAGCAACCTGTGGACCAAAAACCTAGTGAGCCTGTGGGCCAGCAACCTGTTGGAGAGGAGCCTGTGGGCCAGGAACAAAGCCAGCAGCCTGTTGGCGAGCCTTTTGGCCAAGAACCTAGTGAGCATGTTGGAGAGCTTGTGGGCCATGAACCTGGAGAGCAGCATGTGGGCCAAGAACCAAGCCAGCAGCCTGTGGGCCAGGAACCAAGCGAGCAGCCTGTGGCCCAAGAGCCTGTGGGCCATGAACCTGTAGAGCAGCCTGTGAGCCAGGAACCTGTTGGAGAGCAGCCTGTGGGTGAGCCTTTGGGCCAAGTGCCTAGTGAGCATGTTGGGGAGCCTGTGGGCCAGCATCCTGTTGGAGAGCAGCTTTTGGGCCAGGAACTTAGCCAGCAGTCTGTTGGTGAGCCTTTGGGCCAAGAACCTAGTGAGCATTTTG
>NW_025752304.1:0-12948 GCF_021184085.1 Oncorhynchus gorbuscha | reverse complement strand
GAACCCTGGACCAACGCTCTGAACCCAACGCTCTGAACCCTGGCCCAACGCTCTGAACCCTGGCCCACCTGCCGCAGGTCAAAGGACCAGATGGTCACACAATGTCGGAAGGATCAAGCGCAAGTACCAGAACACTTTCCTTGTACATTGCACAAAACTTGGCACATTGATTGTGAAAGCCTAATGGACTATTCATTTATTAAACTGAACCTCAGTTTTAATACATTTATTAATAGAGTTTAGAGGAGCCTATAATATATTTATTTGTGGTGTTAAATCAGACACTAATAAAGGGGTCCCTATAAACACATGTAAATAAATTACCTTAGGTTAGCTAATGTTGTAATGTTATGAAGCCTAATGTCATAATCTGTTGTAAATAATGAAGACAGGTTTATATATCCTCTACACAGAGTTAAGTGTTCTGCAGACTGTTTCCCGCGTAATGTGTCCCATTTCTCCTCGCACCAATCATTACACTCCAGACACCACCTCCAACCTGGCCTGCCTGTCAGTTAGCCACCAGACTCCGCCCCTCTATGCCTGCCTAGCACAAACAGCGGTCGGGAGAGTAAATACAGAGAGCCCCAAGATGGCGGAGTCACTGAGCTTCATTCACTTTGGTGCAGCGACCAAAAGCCCGCTCGCCAAATCTAAAGAACCGAAACTAGCGTCGGACACCCGGCCGCCGTCTTCCCGGGACATTCACCCGCCGCCGTCCAAGCGAGTCCGAAACGACGAGAAGAGCCTTAAACCTAAGAAACTAAATGGGGAAGGAGGTGCAGGGGGAGGTGGCGGCGCAGTGGAGAAGCAGCACCAGAAGCAGAGTTCAGGCATCCCGACAACATGGAGCTTCAGCCCCGTCAAGGCGAGCAGCAACCCCTCGGCGCCCCTCCAGCCTCCCATTCACACAGTGTTCAAGCAGAGCGCTTTCCTCGCCTCCCATACCAAACCACCATCCAAAAAGACCAAGGAAAAACGAGAGAAAGAGAAGGATTTCAAGGAAAAGAAGAAACATAAACCAATCCCTGGTACTCCTGGAAATATTAGCGGCAGTCTGAGTAACGTCACTACTGTAATGAAGAAGGAGAACGGGGAGATGAAGTTGTTGCAAAAAGGTATTTTATATGAATGCGCAATTTTACGCACCAAACGGCTGGCTGGATATAACGTTACATGAATAGAACGTGTTACTGCATGTTATTGTCCATAGAAAGACGTCAGTGTCCATTAACCACTTAGCTTTTCAGGGCTAGTGGCTGTCGCTCTTCAGGACTATGAAGCATGTGGGGCCGACAGTGTGCGCTGTGCAGTATGACAATGTGTCCAGTCCAGAACTGCGTCTGTTATCGCGTCTTATTCCAAATAGTTTTGGTGTTATTTTGGAAAGGACCGTTTACATTTCTAATTCTAGCCACGATTGTACACATAAGGACATTTTTTTTTACGGTGAAATTCTATTTATTTTTTTGTCCGAGTTTCGCTGTTCTTCTCGCTTGGTTAATGGCTGCGGATTTACCCGCTCTTGAACCTGCGTAGAAAATGCACGTTCGAACGTTACAAAGTATCGAGCGTTCTTCTGCAAACTGCTACATAGCGTTCGGATGTCGGGCCACGGGTGGAAACATTATTGCACATTTTACAAACGCACGTTTTTAGTTCAATTCAAACGGGAAATACAATTGATAAACCAGAGCGGAACAAATTTGACATGGTTGTATAAACAAACAACTGTAAGATCAGCATTACGCTCTGGGAGAACGTTAGAGACGTGTTTGCGAAACATTGACCGATCGTTAGGCCTACACAGAAGTGGGGTTTTAATTGTAACGGGTGGTTTTAAAAGACTGTGTTCAAATGACGGTTTAATAAGCAATCGGCAGCCACTGTTGTTTGTATCACCACCACGCCCCCAAATAACAGCAGAGCAACGAGAGCAGCGGAGTCAGGGAACAGCTCTCTCTACCTCTGAATATTATTACATGCGTGCTGCCACTATCAACCACATGAATAGATCTGTCTCAAACTGGCATTCTAACACACAGGATGTTATTCATACCGTTTAGTTTGGATCAATCTTTTAGACTAATTAATTTCTTACATTTGACCAATGTGGGAGAAATAAAGACTGTGGGTATTATAAAAACGGACCCCTCCCTCCCCAGGACATTAGAGGGACCTTGTAACAGATACTTAAAACGGGATAAAATAAATATTCCAGCGTTCTGGTTCGATGTATAACAGGATGATTACAAGTTGGCCTAAAAATATACATTCAAGTTTATATTCTAATTCTATCTATTCTACGGCAATTTAAAGTGCAAAATATCATTTATAATTCTATGTATTTCAAGGTAATTTAAAGTTTAAAATAACATAATTCTATTCCAAGTTCACCTGGAGTTTATTCTCAGTAATTAAATATCAGGCCTTCTGCATTGCTGTTGGATTCCAAGTTCAGGTGTTTTGGCTCCATTGGGGATGAAAGCAGGTGTGAGCTGGTAAGACAGAAAGGCTGTTGAGAGGAAGAGATGTGAAGCTGGAGGACTTGAACTCAAGTCAAGCAGAGAGAGAGAGAGAGACGGGGCTATTCCAGGGTAAGAGTGTTGCTTAGACACATTTTAAAGTGAAAAATCTAGATGTCAAACACATCAATGATGTCAAATTGAAACAAATCATTCACCTCGATGCACAAGGACGACATTTAACAATGTCCATGGAACATTTCACAAGAACACATTTACTTGAACAACAGGGCAGATGCAAAGTTTAATAACAGAATGAAGGTCTGCTGTTGGTGCCGTCATTCTGTTACTAAACAGTACATCTGCATTGCTTTCTGTCTGGGGGTTTCAGGCTGGGTTGCTGTTGGTGCCGTCATTCTGTTACTAAACAGTACATCTGCATTGCTTTCTGTTTGGGGTTTCAGGCTGGGTTGCTGTTGGTGCCGTCATTCTGTTACTAAACAGTACATCTGCATTGCTTTCTGTCTGGGGGTTTCAGGCTGGGTTTCTGTTGCACTTTGTGACATCTGCTGATTGTAAAAGGGCTTCATAAATACATTTGCTTTTATCTGCCCTGTTCTCTCACACACATCCAACACGTCTTTGGCAGAGAGAGCACCAACACTTATAGTAATTCCTATGACCCTGGTGGAATGTCCCGAATGTTGATAGTCTATTTATTGAATTTCTGAATGTTATATAGTATCAATGGTTTTAGGTGCTGTTTTAGGCTGATAAAATCCCCAGTAGGGATTAATATTTTAGGTGCTGTTTTAGGCTGATAAAATCCCCAGGAGGGAGTAATATTTTAGGTGCTGTTTTAGGCTGATAAAATCCCCAGGAGGGAGTAATATTTTAGGTGCTGTTTTAGGCTGATAAAATCCCCAGTAGGGAGTAATATTTTAGGTGCTGTTTTAGGCTGGTAATTCCCCAGTAGGGAGTAATATTTTAGGTGCTGTTTTAGGCTGATAAAATCCCCAGGAGGGAGTAATATTTTAGGTGCTGTTTTAGGCTGATAAAATCCCCAGTAGGGAGTAATATTTTAGGTGCTGTTTTAGGCTGATAAAATCCCCAGTAGGCAGTAATATTTTAGGTGCTGTTTTAGGCTGATAAAATCCCCAGTAGGGAGTAATATTTTAGGTGCCGTTTTAGGCTGATAAAATCCCCAGTAGGGAGTAATATTTTAGGTGCCGTTTTGAGCTGATAAAATCCCCAGTAGGAAGTAATGAGTCACTTATTGTTTGATATGAATGAGTAACAAGTTATTGAACAATGGAGAGCCTCTGTGCTGTTCAATACTGTAACTTCTCCCTTTTGGCTGCAAAACATTTGGGCCCAACGTTTGAATTTGCAGCTTGCACACATTCCAGGGTGTGACACGTGTCAGGATTTAAGGGTTTGTACTGGAAGACCTTAGTAAACAGGCCCTGTGTTTACATGTCTTCTACCGCTTTTTGACCCCCTTGTATTATTTGTATTTCTTTCACTGGACATTATTTTTCTCTGCGTTGTTGGGAAAGTGCTCATAAGTAAGTATATCACTGTAAGGTCTACTACACCTGTTGTATTCAGTATATCACTGTAAGGTCTACTACACCTGTTGTATTCAGTATATCACTGTAAGGTCTACTACACCTGTTGTATTCAGTATATCACTGTAAGGTCTACTACACCTGTTGTATTCAGTATATCACTGTAAGGTCTACTACACCTGTTGTATTCAGTATATCACTGTAAGGTCTACTACACCTGTTGTATTCAGTATATCACTGTAAGGTCTACTACACCTGTTGTATTCAGTATATCACTGTAAGGTCTACTACACCTGTTGTATTCAGTATATCACTGTAAGGTCTACTACACCTGTTGTATTCAGTATATCACTGTAAGGTCTACTACACCTGTTGTATTCAGTATATCACTGTAAGGTCTACTACACCTGTTGTATTCAGTATATCACTGTAAGGTCTACTACACCTGTTGTATTCAGTATATCACTGTGATGTCTACTACACCTGTTGTATTCAGCAGTTCACTGTAAGGTCTACTACACCTGTTGTATTCAGCAGTTCACTGTAAGGTCTACTACACCTGTTGCATTCAGCAGTTCACTGTAAGGTCTACTACACCTGTTGCATTCAGTATATCACTGTGATGTCTACTACACCTGTTGTATTCAGTAGTTCACTTTCACTGTAAGGTCTACTACACCTGTTGTATTCAGCAGTTCACTGTAAGGTCTACTACACCTGTTGTATTCAGCAGTTCACTGTAAGGTCTACTACACCTGTTGCATTCAGCAGTTCACTGTAAGGTCTACTACACCTGTTGTATTCAGCAGTTCACTGTAAGGTCTACTACACCTGTTGTATTCAGCAGTTCACTGTAAGGTCTACTACACCTGTTGTATTCAGCAGTTCACTGTAAGGTCTACTACACCTGTTGTATTCAGCAGTTCACTGTAAGGTCTACTACACCTGTTGTATTCAGCATTTCACTGTAAGGTCTACTACACCTGTTGTATTCAGCATTTCACTGTAAGGTCTACTACACCTGTTGTATTCAGCAGTTCACTGTAAGGTCTACTACACCTGTTGTATTCAGTATATCACTGTAAGGTCTACTACACCTGTTGTATTCAGTATATCACTGTGATGTCTACTACACCTGTTGTATTCAGCATTTCACTGTGATGTCTACTACACCTGTTGTATTCAGCATTTCACTGTAAGGTCTACTACACCTGTTGTATTCAGCATTTCACTGTAAGGTCTACTACACCTGTTGTATTCAGCAGTTCACTGTAAGGTCTACTACACCTGTTGTATTCAGCATTTCACTGTAAGGTCTACTACACCTGTTGTATTCAGCAGTTCACTGTAAGGTCTACTACACCTGTTGTATTCAGCATTTCACTGTAAGGTCTACTACACCTGTTGTATTCAGCAGTTCACTGTAAGGTCTACTACACCTGTTGTATTCAGCAGTTCACTGTAAGGTCTACACACCTGTTGTATTCAGCATTTCACTGTAAGGTCTACTACACCTGTTGTATTCAGCAGTTCACTGTAAGGTCTACTACACCTGTTGTATTCAGCATTTCACTGTAAGGTCTACTACACCTGTTGTATTCAGCATTTCACTGTAAGGTCTACTACACCTGTTGTATTCAGCAGTTCACTGTAAGGTCTACTACACCTGTTGTATTCAGCAGTTCACTGTAAGGTCTACTACACCTGTTGTATTCAGCAGTTCACTGTAAGGTCTACTACACCTGTTATTCACTGTAGCAGTTCACTGTAAGGTCTACTACACCTGTTGTATTCAGCAGTTCACTGTAAGGTCTACTACACCTGTTGTATTCAGCAGTTCACTGTAAGGTCTACTACACCTGTTGTATTCAGCAGTTCACTGTAAGGTCTACTACACCTGTTGTATTCAGCAGTTCACTGTAAGGTCTACTACACCTGTTGTATTCAGCAGTTCACTGTGAGGTCTACTACACCTGTTGTATTCAGCAGTTCACTGTGAGGTCTACTACAGCAGTTCACTGTTGTATTCAGCATCACTGTAAGGTCTACTACACCTGTTGTATTCAGCATATCACTGTAAGGTCTACTACACCTGTTGTATTCAGCAGTTCACTGTAAGGTCTACTACACCTGTTGTATTCAGCAGTTCACTGTAAGGTCTACTACACCTGTTGTATTCAGCAGTTCACTGTAAGGTCTACAACACCTGTTGTATTCAGCATTTCACTGTGAGGTCTACTACACCTGCTGTATTCAGCATTTCACTGTGAGGTCTACTATACCTGCTGTATCCAGCATTTCACTGTGAGGTCTACTACACCTGTTGTATTCAGCATATCACTGTAAGGTCTACTACACCTGTTGTATTCAGCAGTTTACTGTGAGGTCTACTACACCTGCTGTATTCAGTAGTTGTATTCAGTAGTTGTATTCAGCTCATGCAACGAATAACATTTGATTTGACGAGGCAGAAGCGTATGTGATGAGTCAAAGTTAGTGCAAAAAAGGCTCCATGTACACAGTCCTGTGGAGCTGTTTGGTGTGTAGTTAGTTTGGTGAACTATTGAAGTATTTATCAGTCTTATGGCTCGGGGGAAGATGCTGTTCAGGGTCCTGTTGGTTCCAGACTTGCTGCCGATTTTACCTTGCTGTTTCGGGGCCCTTTTGTCACCTACGACGTGTTCATAAATGACTAGGCCTAGATTATAATTGTATTAAATAGTATTATCATTTTCATATAAAACTATTTTGCTCATGTTCTTTGCAGTTTGACATTTTACTGCAGTTCCTGTAAATTGGCATTAATACTTTTCGACCTGCCGTTTGTTAAACTGTCCCATAATGCCGAGCTGTATAATCATGCTAGCTACCGATCAAGTAGTCATCAGTGATACCACTAATTACGTTGTCCTGTGTGTTTTTAACGGCTGAAAATCTTAAGAGATCGCATTTCAGCGACGTCCTTAAATTGCTTTCCTCAAATGTCAGCGATGGCCTGTCTTGTAAAAGTCTGTCTGTCTTTGTGAGATCCTGTCGTCCTTCAGACTGGAAAGCAGTTGGGAATCAGTAAATTACAGAGTCAGTCTGCATCCCAAATGACGCATTACTCTTGACCAGGGCCATTAGGGAATAGGGTTCCATTTCTGCATTATTCTAGACCAGGGCCTTTAGGGGATAGGGTTCCATATGTAGGGAATAGGGTGCCATTTCTGCATTATTCTATACCAGGGCCTTTAGGGAATAGGGTTCCATATGTAGGGAATAGGTGCCATTTCTGCATTATTCTAGACCAGGGCCTTTAGGGATAGGGTTCCATATGTAGGGAATAGGGTGCCATTTCTGCATTATTCTAGACCAGGGCCTTTAGGGATAGGGTTCCATATGTAGGGAATAGGGTGCCATTTCTGCATTACTCTTGACCAGGGCCATTGGGGAATAGGGTTCCATATGTAGGGGATAGGGTGCCATTTCTGCATTATTCTAGACCAGGGCCAAGAGGGAATAGGGTTCCATATGTAGGGAATAGGGTGCCATTTCTGCATTATTCTAGACCAGGGCCTTTAGGGAATAGGGTTCCATATGTAGGGAATAGGGGTGCCATTTCTGCATTACTCTTGACCAGGGCCATTGGGGAATAGGGTTCCATGTAGGGGATAGGGTGCCATTTCTGCATTATTCTAGACCAGGGCCAAGAGGGAATAGGGTTCCATATGTAGGAATAGGGTGCCATTTCTGCATTATTCTAGACCAGGGCCTTTAGGGAATAGGGTTCCATATGTAGGGAATAGGTGCCATTTCTGCATTACTCTTGACCAGGGCCATTGGGGAATAGGGTTCCATATGTAGGGATAGGGTGCCATTTCTGCATTATTCTAGACCAGGGCCAAGAGGGAATAGGGTTCCATATGTAGGGAATAGGGTGCCATTTCTGCATTATTCTAGACCAGGGCCTTTAGGGAATAGGGTTCCATATGTAGGGGATAGGGTGCCATTCTCATTTAGGATGCAGGCTGAATTACTGGGGAGAGGAGTCTTTCTACTGTACCATAACCTGCCCCTCTCCTGAAAGGACCCTCAAGGCCTCACCCTAACTTCTCTCTGTCCTCCCCCCTCTTCAGACCACAGCAGTAAGGACAAGACGAAGAAGAAGAAGAAACACAAAGTGATGAATGAGATCAAGAGGGAGAACGGAGAGGTGAAGCTCCTTCAGAAAGGTATGTTGATAATGATGTGACATGGTTGTTTCAAATGGTCCCTGTTTAGTGTACCACTGTTGACCATTCACCCTGGTCCCTGTCTACTGTTGACCAGAGCTCAGTATAGAGAGTAGCTACATTCAGGGTTTCCTCCTTTCTGTTGACCATTCACCCTGTCTAGTGTACTACTGTTGACCAGAGATCAGTATAGAGAGTAGCTACATTCAGGGTTTGCTCCTTACTGTTGACCAGGCAGGGTGCCTCCCGTAGAGCATCAGCACTGGAAACTGGTTAGGGACAG
This sequence comes from Oncorhynchus gorbuscha, assembly GCF_021184085.1. Taxonomy (NCBI): domain Eukaryota; kingdom Metazoa; phylum Chordata; class Actinopteri; order Salmoniformes; family Salmonidae; genus Oncorhynchus; species Oncorhynchus gorbuscha. The sequence goes on along the minus strand of NW_025752304.1, from coordinate 4,415 downwards.
GAGTTTTACTTTACCTCATCACCTGACCAGGATAAACTCCAGACCCGAGTTAGGCGTATACCTTGGACCCAGAGTATTTCCTTGGCTGGGCTAGGCTATAACCAGTGCCCAGAGTATGTCCTTGGCTGGGCTAGGCTATAACCAGGGCCCAGAGTATGTCCTTGGCTGGGCTAGGCTATAACCAGGGCCCAGAGTATGTCCCTGGCTGGGCTAGGCTATAACCAGGGCCCAGAGTATGTCCTTGGCTGGGCTAGGCTATAACCAGGGCCCAGAGTATGTCCTTGGCAGGCCTATAACCAGGGCCCAGAGTATGTCCTTGGCAGGGCTGTAACCAGGGCCCAGAGTATGTCCTTGGCAGGGCTGTAACCAGGGCCCAGAGTGGCAGGGCTGTAACCAGGGCCCAGAGTGGCAGTAACCAGGGCCCAGAGTGGCAGGGCTGTAACCAGGGCCCAGAGTGGCAGGGCTGTAACCAGGGCCCAGAGTGGCAGGGCTGTAACCAGGGCCCAGAGTGGCAGGGCTGTAACCAGGGCCCAGAGTGGCAGGGCTGTAACCAGGGCCCAGAGTGGCAGGGCTGTAACCAGGGCCCAGAGTGGCAGGGCGGTAACCAGGGCCCAGAGTGGCAGGGCTGTAACCAGGGCCCAGAGTGGCAGGGCTGTAACCAGGGCCCAAAATACTCAGCCTGTGACTAAAGCCTTTAACTGGAACAGCTGCTGAAGCGATGGTTCTGGCTCAGGCAGAGAGTTGGCTGATCCTAATGGCATCGCTATTCCCTTTATAGTGCTTCTGACCAGGTAGTGCACTATATAGGGAATAGGGTGCTATTTGGGAGGGAGGTGCCCTGAGAGGCTGTGTTCACTAGATGGTTCAGTCACACAAACAGACTCCTGTTCTCAATTCAGAGTTTCGCTGAGACAGATGGCTATCTGATTCCCCTTCTATCTCCCTCTCTCTCGGTCTCCCTCTCTCTCGGTCTCCCTCTCTCTCGGTCTCCCTCTCTCTCGGTCTCCCCTCTCTCTCGGTCTCCCTCTCTCTCGGTCTCCCTCTCTCTCGGTCTCCCTCTCTCGGTCTCCCTCTCTCCCTCTCTCGGTCTCCCTCTCTCTCGGTCTCCCTCTCTCGGTCTCCCTCTCTCGGTCTCCCCACATGTGAATCAACGTATGTTTTGACCACATTTGGCCCACTGTGAGCCTAAGCTATTCATATCTGATGTTGTCCTATATATCTGTGACAGAGACTGGCCTAAGTGCTGCCAAATTATTCATAGTTGTGTAATAGCAATAATGATGTAATAATTGTGCTATATTATCAGTGGTAGCTGCATCTGTCTTTTAACCAGCAGCGTGCCCTCTCCTCAACCTGCTTTTAAATAGGCTGCAATGACTGGTGTGGTGGGAAATGAACTGCCAAGTCCCTGCTGCCATTTTCCTGACCTTACACAATGCCCATGACATGATCCAGCGTGCCGGGCAAGCGTGCGGGCAGCGTGCGCGTGCCGGGCAGCGTGCCGGAGCAGCGTGCGGGCAGCGTGCCGGGCAGCGTGCCGGGCAGCGTGCCGGGCAGCGTGCTGGGCAGCGTGCCGGGCAGCGTGCCAATGCCAGACAGCTGTCAGTCGGGCAGCCAGAGTTTTATTTATTTAGACCAGTGGTAGTCAGAGGGGCTTCCCAGCCAGCCAGTGTAAACGAAGCATCAATGTCCAGACAGCTAGTCAGCAGGCAGCCAGTCAGCCGGTTAGAGGGAAGCCTCCCAGCCAGCCGGTCAGTGGTAGTCAGAGGGGAAGCCTCCCAGCCGGTCCAGTGGTGGAGTCAGAGGGAAGCCTCCCAGCCAGTCGGTCAGTGGTAGTCAGAGGGAAGCATCCCAGCCAGCCAGTTAGTCAGAGGAAGCCTCCCCAGCCAGCCAGTCAGTGGTAGTCAGAGGGAAGCCTCCCAGCCAGCCAGTTGTGGTGGAGTCAGAGGAAGCCTCCCAGCCAGCCAGTCAGTGGTGGAGTCAGAGGAAGCCTCCAGCCACCAGTCAGTGGTGGAGTCAGTCCCAGGCAGCCAGTCAGTGGTGGAGTCAGAGGGAAGCCTCCCAGCCAGCCAGTCAGTGGTGGAGTCAGAGGGAAGCCTCTCCAGCCGGCCAGTCAGTGGTAGTCAGAGGAAGCCTCCCAGCCAGCCAGTGGTAGTCAGAGGGAAGCCTCCCCAGCCGGTCGGTCAGTGGTAGTCAGAGAAGCCTCCAACCGGTCGGTCAGTGGTAGTCAGGGAAGCAGCCGGCCAGTGGGTAGTCAGAGGGAAGCCTCCCCAGCGGTCGGTCAGTGGTAGTCAGGTCAGTGGTCAGTGGTAGTCAGAGGGGAAGCCTCCCAGCCGGTCGGTCAGTGGTAGTCAGAGGAAGCCTCCCAGCCGGTCGGTCAGTGGTAGTCAGAGGAAGCCTCCCAGCCGGTCGGTCAGTGGTAGTCAGAGGGAAGCCTCCCAGCCGGTCGGTCAGTGGTAGTCAGAGGGAAGCCTCCCAGCCGGTCGGTCAGTGGTAGTCAGAGGGAAGCCTCCCAGCCGGTCGGTCAGTGGTAGTCAGAGGGAAGCCTCCCAGCCGGTCGGTCAGTGGTAGTCAGAGGGAAGCCTCCCAGCCAGTCAGTCGGTGGTGGAGTCAGAGGGAAGCCTCCCAGCCAGCCAGTCAGTGGTGGAGTCAGAGGGAAGCCTCCCAGCCAGCCAGTCAGTGGTGGAGTCAGAGGGAAGCCTCCCAGCCAGCCAGTCAGTGGTGGAGTCAGAGGGAAGCCTCCCAGCCAGCCGGTCAGTGGTGGAGTCAGAGGGAAGCCTCCCAGCCAGTCAGTCGGTGGTAGTCAGAGGGAAGCCTCCCAGCCAGTCAGTCGGTGGTAGAGTCAGAGGGAAGCCTCCCAGCCAGTCAGTCGGTGGTGGAGTCAGAGGGAAGCCTCCCAGCCAGTCAGTCGGTGGTGGAGTCAGAGGGAAGCCTCCCAGCCAGTCAGTCGGTGGTGGAGTCAGAGGGAAGCCTCCCAGCCAGTCAGTCGGTGGTGGAGTCAGAGGGAAGCCTCCCAGCCAGCCAGTCGGTGGTGGAGTCAGAGGGAAGCCTCCCAGCCAGCCAGTCGGTGGTGGAGTCAGAGGGAAGCCTCCCAGCCAGCCAGTCGGTGGTAGTCAGAGGGAAGCCTCCCAGCCAGCCAGTCAGTGGTAGTCAGAGGGAAGCCTCCCAGCCAGCCAGTCGGTGGTGGAGTCAGACGGAAGCCTCCCAGCCAGTCGGTCGGTGGTGGAGTCAGACGGAAGCCTCCCAGCCAGCCGGTCAGTGGTGGTCAGAGGGAAGCCTCCCAGCCAGCCGGTCAGTGGTGGTCAGAGGGAAGCCTCCCAGCCAGTCGGTCAGTGGTGGAGTCAGAGGGAAGCCTCCCAGCCAGCCGGTCAGTGGTAGTCAGAGGGAAGCCTCCCAGCCAGCCGGTCAGTGGTAGTCAGAGGGAAGCCTCCCAGCCAGTCGGTCAGTGGTAGTCAGAGGGAAGCCTCCCAGCCAGTCGGTCAGTGGTAGTCAGAGGGAAGCCTCCCAGCCAGCCAGTCAGTGGTAGTCAGAGGGAAGCCTCCCAGCCAGCCAGTCAGTGGGTGTTGTGTTAATGTGACGTGAGGCTGACAGAGCAGAGGTCTGTATCAGTTTACTCTGCTGCTATTTATACCGGTCTGTCCTTCAGCCATACCAGTGTACCAATATGTACACACACCCAACAGTGTATGTGTGTATGCACATTCAAAAGTCCACAAATGAATTTCTGGTGTGTGTGTTAGCAGAGGGCACTGTGTATTACTCTGGTTGACGTGCTGAAAGAGGTAGCCAGTATATTGTTGGCTGTGCTCAATCATTTGCACCATTGGACAGATCTGTGCACAGTCCTAACACTATGACTGGTGGTCTGCTTAGTACAGTGGCCCTGACCCCTCTTTCTGTGTGTGTCTGACTGCTCTTAATGCTGTACTCCAGCCCCCTCTCAATATGACCACTACACTGACTGTGTGTGTGTGACTGACTGCTCTTAATGCTGTACTCCAGCCCCCTCTATCAATATGACCACTACACTGACTGTGTGTGTGTGTCTGACTGCTCTTAATGCTGTACTCCAGCCCCCTCTATCAATATGACCACTACACTGCCTGTGTGTGTGTGTGTGTGAGTGACTGACTGCTCTTAATGCTGTACTCCAGCCCCCTCTATCAATATGACCACTACACTGACTGTGTGTGTGTGTGTGTGTGTCTGACTGCTCTTAATGCTGTACTCCAGCCCCCTCTATCAATATGACCACTACACTGACTGTGTGTGTGTGTGTGACTGACTGCTCTTAATGCTGTACTCCAGCCCCCTCTATCAATATGACCACTACACTGACTGTGTGTGTGTGAGTGACTGACTGCTCTTAATGCTGTACTCCAGCCCCCTCTATCAATATGACCACTACACTGACT
>NW_025752303.1:0-12949 GCF_021184085.1 Oncorhynchus gorbuscha | reverse complement strand
ACTGTATGTATCTACATGGTACTGTATGTATCTACATGATACTGTATGTATCTACATATATATGATACTGTATCTACATGATACCGTATGTATCTACATCTACATGATACTGTATCTACATGATACTGTATGTACATGATACTGTATGTATCTACATGATACTGTATGTATCTACATGATACTGTATGTATCTATGATACTGTATGTATCTACATGATACTGTATGTATCTACATGATACTGTATGTATCTACATGATACTGTATGTATCTACATGATACTGTATGTATCTATATCTACATGATACTGTATGTATCTACATGATACTGTATGTATCTACATGATACTGTATGTATCTATATCTACATGATACTGTATGTATCTACATGATACCGTATGTATCTACATCTATATGATACTATATCTACATGATACTGTATGTATCTACATGATACCGTATGTATCTACATCTATATGATACTGTATGTATCTACATGATACTGTATGTATCTACATGATACTGTATGTATCTACATCTACATGATACTGTATGTATCTACATCTACATGATACTGTATGATACTGTATGTATCTACATGATCTATCTACATGATATGTATCTACATGATACTGTATGTATCTACATGATACTGTATGTATCTACACATGATACTGTATGTATCTACCACATGATACTGTATCTACATATCTGTATGTATCTACATGATACTGTATGTATCTACATGATACTGTATGTATCTACATGATACTGTATGTATCTACATGGTACTAATATGTATCTACATGATACTGTATGTATCTACATGATACTGTATGTATCTACATGATACTGTATGTATCTATATATCTACATGATACTGTATGTATCTATATCTACATGATACTGTATATATCTACATGATACTGTATGTATCTACATGATACTGTATGTATCTACATGATACTGTATGTATCTACATGATACTGTATGTATATGATACTACATGATACTGTATGTATCTACATCATGATACTGTATGTATCTACACATGATACTGTACTGTATGTATCTACATGATACTGTATGTATCTACATGATACTGTATGTATCTACATGATACTGTATGTATCTACATGATACTGTATGTATCTATATGATGATACTGTATATATCTACATGATACTGTATGTATCTACATGATACTGTATGTATCTACATGATACTGTATGTATCTACATGATACTGTATGTATCTACATGATACTGTATGTATCTACTATGATACTGTATGTATCTACATGATACTGTATGTATCTATCTATGATACTGTATGTATCAGTACTATATGATACTGTATGTATCTACATGATACTGTATATGATCTACATGATACTGTATGTATCTACATGATACTGTATGTATCTACATGATACTGTATCTACATGATACTGTATGTATCTACATGATACTGTATGTATCTACATGATACTGTATGTATCTACATGATACTGTATGTATCTACATGATACTGTATGTATCTACATGATACTGTATGTATCTATCTATATGATACTGTATGTATCTACATGATACTGTATGTATCTACATGATACTGTATGTATCTACATGATATATGTATCTACATGATACTGTATGTATCAGTATCATGATACTGTATGTATCTACATGATACTGTATGTATCTACATGATACTGTATGTATCTACATGATACTGTATATATCTACATGATACTGTATGTATCTACATGATACTGTATGTATCTGTATGATACTGTATCTACATGATATGATACTGTATCTACATGATACCGTATGTATCTACATCTATATGATACTGTATCTACATGATACTGTATGTATCTACATCTACATGATACTGTATGTATCTACATCTACATGATACTGTATGTATCTATCTACATGATACTGTATGTATCTACATGATACTGTATGTATCTACATGATACTGTATGTATCTACATGATACTGTATGTATCTACATGATACTGTATGTATCTACATGATACTGTATGTATCTACATGATACTGTATGTATCTACATGATACTGTATGTATCTACATGATACTGTATGTATCTACATGATACTGTATCAGTATCTATATGATACTGTATGTATCTATCACATGATACTGTATGTATCTACATGATACTGTATGTATCTACATGATACTGTATGTATCTACATGATACTGTATGTATCTACATGATACTGTATGTATCTATATGATACTGTATGTACTATGTATCTACATCTACATGACTGATACTGTATGTATCTACATGATACTGTATGTATCTACATGATACTGTATGTATCTACATGTATGTATCTATATCTACATGATACTGTATGTATCTACATGATACTGTATGTATCTATATCATGATACCGTATGTATCTACATGATACTGTATGTATCTACATGATACTGTATCTATCTACATGATACTGTATGTATCTACATGATACTGTATGTACTACATGATACCGTATGTATCTACATCTATATGATACTGTATGTATCTACATGATACTGTATGTATCTACATGATACTGTATGTATCTACATCTGTATGTATCTATCTACATGATACTGTATGTATCTACATGATACTATGTATCTACATGATACTGTATGTATCTACATCTACATGATATCTGATACTGTATGTATCTACATGATACTGTATGTATCTACATGATACTGTATGTATCTATATACTGTATGTATCTATGATACTGTATGTATCTACATCTACATGATACTGTATGTATCTACATGATACTGTATGTATCTACATGATACTGTATGTATCTACATGATACTGTATATATCTACATGATACTGTATGTATCTACATGATACTGTATGTACTGTATGTATCTACATGATACTGTATGTATCTACATGATACTGTATGTATCTACATACTGATACTGTATATATACTGTATATCATGATACTGTATGTATCTACATGATACTGTATGTATCTATCTACATGATACTGTATATATCTACATGATACTGTATGTATCTACATGTATCTACATGATACTGTATGTATCTACATGATACTGTATGTATCTACATGATACTGTATGTATCTACATCTATATGATACTGTATGTATCTACATGATACTGTATGTATCTACATGATACTGTATGTATCTACATGATACTGTATGTATCTACATGATACTGTATGTATCTACATGATACTGTATGTATCTACATGATACTGTATGTATCTATATGATACTGTATGTATCTACATGATACTGTATGTATCTACATGATACTGTATGTATCTACATGATACTGTATGTATCTACATGATACTATGATACATGTACTGTATCAGTATCTATGATACTGTATGTATCTACATGATACTGTATGTATCTATATGATACTGTATGTATCTACATGATACTGTATGTATCAGTATCTATATGATACTGTATGTATCAGTATCTATATGATACTGTATGTATCTACATGATACTGTATGTATCTACATGATATCTACATGATACTGTATGTATCTACATGATACTGTATGTATCTACATGATACTGTATGTATCTACATGATACTGTATGTATCAGTATCTATATGATACTGTATGTATCAGTATCTATATGATACTGTATGTATCTACATGATACTGTATGTATCTACATGATACTGTATGTATCTACATGATACTGTATGTATCTACATGATACTGTATGTATCTATATCTACATGATACTGTATGTATCTACATGATACTGTATGTATCTATATCTATGATACTGTATGTATCTACATCTATATGATACTGTATGATACTGTATGTATCTACATGATACTGTATGTATCTACATGATACTGTATGTATCTACATCTATATACTGATACTGTATCTACATGATACTGTATGTATCTACATGATACTGTATGTATCTATGTACTGTATCTATGATACTGTATCTACATGATACTGTATGTATCTACATCTACATGATACTGTATGTATCTATCTACATGATACTGTATGTATCTACATGATACTGTATGTATCTACATGATACTGTATGTATCTACATGATACTGTATGTATCTACATGATACTGTATGTATCTACATGATACTGTATGTATCTACATGATACTGTATGTATCTACATGATACTGTATGTACTCTATATGATACTGTATGTATCTGTATGTATCTACATGATACTGTATGTATCTACATGATACTGTATGTATCTACATGATACTGTATGTATCTACATGATACTGTATGTATCTACATGATACTGTATGTATCTACATGATACTGTATGTATCTACATGATACTGTATGTATCTATATCTACATGATACTGTATGTATCTATATCTACATGATACTGTATGTATCTACATGATACTGTATGTATCTATATCTACATGATACCGTATGTATCTACATCTATATGATACTATATCTACATGATACTGTATGTATCTACATGATACCGTATGTATCTACATCTATATGATACTGTATGTATCTACATGATACTGTATGTATCTACATGATACTGTATGTATCTACATGATATGTATGTATCTACATGATGATATCTACATGTACTGTATCTATATCTACATGATACTGTATGTATCTACATCTACATGATACTGTATGTATCTATCTATCTACATGATACTGTATGTATCTACATGATACATGTATCTGTACTGTATCTATCTACATGATACTGTATGTATCTACATGATACTGTATGTATCTACATGATACTGTATGATACATGATATGTATGTATCTACATGATACTGTATGTATCTACATGATACTGTATGTATCTACATGATACTGTATATATCTACATGATACTGTATGTATCTACATGATACTGTATGTATCTACATGATACTGTATGATACTGTATGTATCTACATGATACTGTATGTATCTACATGATACTGTATGTATGTATCTACATGATACTGTATCTATCTACATGATACTGTATGTATATATCTACATGATACTGTATGTATCTACATGATACTGTATATATCTACATGATACTGTATGTATCTACATGATACTGTATGTATCTACATGATACTGTATGTATCTACATGATACTGTATGTATCTACATGATACTGTATGTATCTACATGATACTGTATGTATCTACATGATACTGTATGTATCTACATGATACTGTATGTATCTATATCTACATGATACTGTATGTATCTACATGATACCGTATGTATCTACATCTATATGATACTGTATGTATCTACATGATACTGTATGTATCTACTGTATGATACTGTATGTATCTACATGATACTGTATGTATCATGATACTCTATGATACTGTATGTATCTACATGATACTGTATGTATCTACTATATGATACTGTATGTATCTACATGATACTGTATGTATCTACATGATACTGTATGTATCTACATGATACTGTATGTATCTACATGATACTGTATGTATCAGTATCTATATGATACTGTATGTATCAGTATCTATATGATACTGTATGTATCTACATGATACTGTATGTATCTATATCTATATGATACTGTATGCATCTACATGATACTGTATGTATCAGTATCTATATGATACTGTATGTATCATGTATCTATGATACTGTATGTATCAGTATCTATATGATACTGTATGTATCTACATGATACTGTATGTATCTACATGATACTGTATGTATCTACATGATACTGTATGTATCTACATGATACTGTATGTATCTACATGATACTGTATGTATCTACATGATACTGTATGTATCTATATCTACATGATACTGTATGTATCTACATGATACTGTATGTATCTACATGATACTGTATCTACATGATACTGTATGTATCTACATGATACTGTATGTATCTACATGATACTGTATGTATCTACATGATACTGTATGTATCTACATGATACTGTATGTATCTACATCTATATGATACTGTATGTATCTACTGTATGTATCTACATGATACTGTATCTACATGATACATGATACTGTATGTATCTACATCTACATGATACTGTATGTATCTACATCTACATGATACTGTATGTATCTACATGATACTGTATGTATCTACATGATACTGTATGTATCTACATGATACTGTATGTATCTACATGATACTGTATGTATCTACATGATACTGTATGTATCTATATCTACATGATACTGTATGTATCTATATCTACATGATACTGTATGTATCTACATGATACTGTATGTATCTACATGATACTGTATGTATCTATATCTACATGATACTGTATGTATCTACATGATACCGTATGTATCTACATCTATATGATACTATATCTACATGATACTGTATGTATCTACATGATACCGTATGTATCTACATCTATATGATACTGTATGTATCTACATGATACTGTATGTATCTAAATGATACTGTATGTATCTACATCTACATGATACTGTATGTATCTACATCTACATGATACTGTATGTATCTACATGATACTGTATGTATCTACATGATACTGTATGTATCTACATGATACTGTATGTATCTACATGATACTGTATGTATCTATATCTATATGATACTGTATGTATCTACATCTACATGATACTGTATGTATCTACATGATACTGTATATATCTACATGATACTGTATGTATCTACATGATACTGTATATATCTACATGATACTGTATGTATCTACATGATACTGTATATATCTACATGATACTGTATGTATCTACATGATACTGTATATATCTACATGATACTGTATGTATCTACATGATACTGTATGAATCTACATGATACTGTATGTATCTACATGATACTGTATGTATCTACATGATACTGTATGTATCTACATGATACTGTATATATCTACATGATACTGTATATATCTACATGATACTGTATGTATCTACATGATACTGTATGTATCTATATCTACATGATACTGTATGTATCTACATGATACTGTATGTATCTACATGATACTGTATATATCTACATGATACTGTATGTATCTACATGATACTGTATGTACCTACATGATACTGTATGTACCTACATGATACTGTATGTATCTACATCTATATGATACTGTATGTATCTACATGATACTGTATGTATCTACATGATACTGTATGTATCTATATCTACATGATACTGTATGTATCTACATGATACTGTATGTATCTACATGATACTGTATATATCTACATGATACTGTATGTATCTACATGATACTGTATGTATCTACATGATACTGTATGTACCTACATGATACTGTATGTACCTACATGATACTGTATGTATCTACATCTATATGATACTGTATGTATCTACATGATACTGTATGTATCTATATGATACTGTATGTATCTATATGATACTGTATGTATCTACATGATACTGTATGTATCTACATGATACTGTATGTATCTACATGATACTGTATGTATCAGTATCTATATGATACTGTATATATCTACATGATACTGTATGTATCAGTATCTATATGATACTGTATGTATCAGTATCTATATGATACTGTATGTATCTACATGATACTGTATGTATCTATATCTATATGATACTGTATGCATCTACATGATACTGTATGTATCAGTATCTATATGATACTGTATGTATCAGTATCTATATGATACTGTATGTATCAGTATCTATATGATACTGTATGTATCAGTATCTATATGATACTGTATGTATCAGTATCTATATGATACTGTATGTATCAGTATCTATATGATACTGTATGTATCAGTATCTATATGATACTGTATGTATCAGTATCTATATGATACTGTATATATCTACATGATACTGTATATATCTACATGATACTGTATGTATCTACATCTATATGATACTGTATCTACATCTATATGATACTGTATCTACATGATACTGTATATATCTACATGATACTGTATGCATCTACATGATACTGTATGCATCTACATGATACTGTATGCATCTACATGATACTGTATGCATCTACATGATACTGTATGCATCTACATGATACTGTATGCATCTACATGATACTGTATGCATCTACATGATACTGTATGCATCTACATGATACTGTATGCATCTACATGATACTGTATGCATCTACATGATACTGTATGCATCTACATGATACTGTATGCATCTACATGATACTGTATGTATCTACATGATACTGTATGTATCTACATGATACTGTATGTATCTACATGATAAATCAAATCAAATCAAATCAAATTTTATTTGTCACATACACATGGTTAGCAGATGTTAATGCGAGTGTAGCGAAATGCTTGTGCTTCTAGTTCCGACAATGCAGTGATAACCAACAAGTAATCTAACTAACAATTCCAAAACTACTGTCTTATACACAGTGTAAGGGGATAAGGAACATGTACATAAGGATATATGAATGAGTGATGGTACAGAGCAGCATACAGTAGATGGTATCGAGTACAGTATATACATATGAGATGAGTATGTAGACAAAGTAAACAAAGTGGCATAGTTAAAGTGGCTAGTGATACATGTGTTACATAAGGATGCAGTCGATGTTGTAGAGTACAGTATATACATATGTATATGAGATGAATAATGTAGGGTAAGTAACATTATATAAGGTAGCATTGTTTAAAGTGGCTAGTGATATATTTACATCATTTCCCATCAATTCCATTATTAAAATGGCTGGAGTTGGGTCAGTGTCAATGACAGTGTGTTGGCAGCAGCCACTCAATGTTAGTGGTGGCTATTTAACAGTCTGATGGCCTTGAGATAGAAGCTGTTTTTCAGTCTCTCGGTCCCAGCTTTGATGCACCTGTACTGACCTCGCCTTCTGGATGATAAGCGGGGTGAACAGGCAGTGGTTCGGGTGGTTGATGTCCTTGATGATCTTTATGGCCTTCCTGTAACAACGGGTGGTGTAGGTGTCCTGGAGGGCAGGTAGTTTGCCCCCGGTGATGCGTTGTGCAGTCCTCACTACCCTCTGGAGAGCCTTACGGTTGAGGCGGAGCAGTTGCCGTACCAGGGCGGTGATACAGCCCGCCAGGATGCTCTCGATTGTGCATCTGTAGAAGTTTGTGAGTGCTTTTGGTGACAAGCCGAATTTCTTCAGCCTCCTGAGGTTGAATGGCGCTGCTGCGCCTTCTTCACGACGCTGTCAGTGTGAGTGGACCAATTCAGTTTGTCTGTGATGTGTATGCCGAGGAACTTAAAACTAGCTACCCTCTCCACTACTGTTCCATCGATGTGGATAGGGGTGTTCCCCTCTGCTGTTTCTGAAGTCCACAATCATCTCCTTAGTTTTGTTGACGTTGAGTGTGAGGTTATTTTCCTGACACCACCTCCAAGGGCCCTCACCTCCTCCCTGTAGGCCGTCTCGTCGTTGTTGGTAATCAAGCCTACCACTGTTGTGTCGTCCGCAAACTTGATGATTGAGTTGGAGCGTGCGTGGCCCCGCGCAGTCGTGGGTGAACAGGGAGTACAGGAGAGGGCTCAGAACGCACCCTTGTGGGGCCCCGTGTTGAGGATCAGCGGGGGAGGAGATGTTGTTGCCTACCCTCACCACCTGGGGGCGGCCCGTCAGGAAGTCCAGTACCCAGTTGCACAGGGCGGGGTCGAGACCCAGGGTCTCGAGCTTGATGACGAGCTTGGAGGGTACTATGGTGTTGAATGCCGAGCTGTAGTCGATGAACAGCATTCTCACATAGGTATTCCTCTTGTCCAGGTGGGTTAGGGCAGTGTGCAGTGTGGTTGAGATTGCATCGTCTGTGGACCTATTTGGGCGGTAAGCAAATTGGAGTGGGTCTAGGGTGTCAGGTAGGGTGGAGGTGATATGGTCCTTGACTAGTCTCTCAAAGCACTTCATGATGACGGAAGTGAGTGCTACGGGGCGGTAGTCGTTTAGCTCAGTTACCTTAGCTTTCTTGGGAACAGGAACAATGGTGATACTGTATGTATCTACATGATACTGTATGTATCTACATGATACTGTATGTATCTACATGATACTGTATGTATCTACATGATACTGTATGTATCTACATGATACTGTATGTATCTACATGATACTGTATGTATCTACATGATACTGTATGTATCTATATCTACATGATACTGTATGTATCTACATGATACTGTATGTATCTACATGATACTGTATGTATCTATATCTACATGATACTGTATGTATCTACATGATACCGTATGTATCTACATCTACATGATACTGTATGTATCTATATCTACATGATACTGTATGTATCTACATGATACTGTATGTATCTACATGATACTGTATGTATCTACATGATACTGTATGTATCTACATGATACTGTATGTATCTACATGATACTGTATGTATCTACATGATACTGTATGTATCTACATGATACTGTATGTATCTACATGATACTGTATGTATCTACATGATACTGTATATATCTACATGATACTGTATATCTATCTGTACATGATACTGTATCTACATGATACTGTATGTATCTATATCCTACATGATACTATATCTACATGATACTGTATCTACATGATACTGTATCTATCTATATGATACTGTATGTATCTACATGATACTGTATGTATCTATATCTACATGATACTGTATGTATCTACATGATACTGTATGTATCTACATGATACTGTATGTATCTACATGATACTGTATGTATCTACATGATACTGTATGTATCTACATCTATATGATACTGTATGTATCTACATGATACTGTATGTATCTACATGATCTATCTATGATACTGTGATACTGTATCTACATGATACTGTATGTATCTACATGATACTGTATGTATCTACATGATACTGTATGTATCTATATCTACATGATACTGTATGTATCTACATGATACTGTATGTATCTACATGATACTGTATGTATCTACATGATACTGTATGTATCTACATGATACTGTATGTATCAGTATCTATATGATACTGTATGCATCTACATGATACTGTATGTATCAGTATCTATATGATACTGTATGTATCAGTATCTACATGATACTGTATGTATCTACATGATACTGTATATATCTACATGGTACTGTATGTATCTACATGATACTGTATGTATCTACATGATACTGTATGTATCTACATGATACTGTATGTATCTACATGATACTGTATGTATCTATATCTACATGATACTGTATGTATCTACATGATACTGTATGTATCTATATGATACTGTATGTATCTACATGATACTGTATGTATCTACATGATACTGTATGTATCTACATGATACTGTATGTATCTACATGATACTGTATGTATCTATATCTACATGATACTGTATGTATCTACATGATACTGTATGTATCACCATTTCTGTATGTATCTACATGATACTGTATGTATCTACATGATACTGTATGTATCAGTATCTATATGATACTGTATGCATCTACATGATACTGTATGTATCAGTATCTATATGATACTGTATGTATCAGTATCTACATGATACTGTATGTATCTACATGATACTGTATATATCTACATGATACTGTATATATCTACATGGTACTGTATGTATCTACATGGTACCGTATGTATCTACATCTATATGATACTGTATCTACATGATACCGTATGTATCTACATCTACATGATACTGTATGTATCTACATGATACTGTATGTATCTACATGATACTGTATGTATCTACATGATACTGTATGTATCTACATGATACTGTATGTATCTACATGATACTGTATGTATCTACATGATACTGTATGTATCTACATGATACTGTATGTATCTACATGATACTGTATGCATCTACATGATACTGTATGCATCTACATGATACTGTATGCATCTACATGATACTGTATGCATCTACATGATACTGTATGCATCTACATGATACTGTATGCATCTACATGATACTGTATGCATCTACATGATACTGTATGCATCTACATGATACTGTATGTATCAGTATCTATATGATACTGTATGTATCAGTATCTATATGATACTGTATGTATCAGTATCTATATGATACTGTATGTATCAGTATCTATATGATACTGTATGTATCAGTATCTATATGATACTGTATGTATCTACATGATACTGTATGTATCTACATGATACTGTATATATCTACATGATACTGTATATATCTACATGTATCTGTATATGATACTGTATGTATCAGTATCTGTATGATCTACTGTATATCTACATGATACTGTATATATCCTATATGATACTGTATCTACATGATACTGTATGTATCTACATCTATATGATACTGTATCTACATGATACTGTATGTATCTACATCTACACATGATACTGTATGTATCTACATGATACTGATACTACATCTACATGATATGTATGTATCTACATGATACTGTATGTATCTACATGATACTGTATGTATCTACATGATACTGTATGTATCTACATGATACTGTATGTATCTACATGATACTGTATGCATCAGTATCTATATGATACTGTATGTATCAGTATCTATATGATACTGTATGTATCAGTATCTATATGTTACTGTATGTATCTACATGATACTGTATGTATCTACATGATACTGTATGTATCTACATGATACTGTATGTATCTACATGATACTGTATGTATCTACATGATACTGTATGTATCTACATGATACTGTATATATCTACATGATACTGTATATATCTACATGATACTGTATATATCTACATGATACTGCAATATATCTACATGTATACTGGTACTGTATCTACATGATACTGTATG
>NW_025752302.1:7500-12954 GCF_021184085.1 Oncorhynchus gorbuscha | reverse complement strand
TCAAATCAAATCAAATTTTATTTGTCACATACACATGGTTAGCAGATGTTAATGCGAGTGTAGCGAAATGCTTGTGCTTCTAGTTCCGACAATGCAGTGATAACCAACAAGTAATCTAACTAACAATTCCAAAACTACAGTCTTATACACAGTGTAAGGGGATAAGGAACATGTACATAAGGATATATGAATGAGTGATGGTACAGAGCAGCATACAGTAGATGGTATCGAGTACAGTATATACATATGAGATGAGTGTGTAGACAAAGTAAACAAAGTGGCATAGTTAAAGTGGCTAGTGATACATGTGTTACATAAGGATGCAGTCGATGTTGTAGAGTACAGTATATACATATGTATATGAGATGAATAATGTAGGGTAAGTAACATTATATAAGGTAGCATTGTTTAAAGTGGCTAGTGATATATTTACATCATTTCCCATCAATTCCCATTATTAAAATGGCTGGAGTTGGGTCAGTGTCAATGACAGTGTGTTGGCAGCAGCCACTCAATGTTAGTGGTGGCTATTTAACAGTCTGATGGCCTTGAGATAGAAGCTGTTTTTCAGTCTCTCGGTCCCAGCTTTGATGCACCTGTACTGACCTCGCCTTCTGGATGATAGCGGGGTGAACAGGCAGTGGTTCGGGTGGTTGATGTCCTTGATGATCTTTATGGCCTTCCTGTAACAACGGGTGGTGTAGGTGTCCTGGAGGGCAGGTAGTTTGCCCCCGGTGATGCGTTGTGCAGTCCTCACTACCCTCTGGAGAGCCTTACGGTTGAGGGCGGAGCAGTTGCCGTACCAGGCGGTGATACAGCCCGCCAGGATGCTCTCGATTGTGCATCTGTAGAAGTTTGTGAGTGCTTTTGGTGACAAGCCGAATTTCTTCAGCCTCCTGAGGTTGAATAGGCGCTGCTGCGCCTTCTTCACGACGCTGTCAGTGTGAGTGGACCAATTCAGTTTGTCTGTGATGTGTATGCCGAGGAACTTAAAACTAGCTACCCTCTCCACTACTGTTCCATCGATGTGGATAGGGGGTGTTCCCTCTGCTGTTTCCTGAAGTCCACAATCATCTCCTTAGTTTTGTTGACGTTGAGTGTGAGGTTATTTTCCTGACACCACACTCCAAGGGCCCTCACCTCCTCCCTGTAGGCCGTCTCGTCGTTGTTGGTAATCAAGCCTACCACTGTTGTGTCGTCCGCAAACTTGATGATTGAGTTGGAGGCGTGCGTGGCCACGCAGTCGTGGGTGAACAGGGAGTACAGGAGAGGGCTCAGAACGCACCCTTGTGGGGCCCCCGTGTTGAGGATCAGCGGGGAGGAGATGTTGTTGCCTACCCTCACCACCTGGGGGCGGCCCGTCAGGAAGTCCAGTACCCAGTTGCACAGGGCGGGGTCGAGACCCAGGGTCTCGAGCTTGATGACGAGCTTGGAGGGTACTATGGTGTTGAATGCCGAGCTGTAGTCGATGAACAGCATTCTCACATAGGTATTCCTCTTGTCCAGGTGGGTTAGGGCAGTGTGCAGTGTGGTTGAGATTGCATCGTCTGTGGACCTATTTGGGCGGTAAGCAAATTGGAGTGGGTCTAGGGTGTCAGGTAGGGTGGAGGTGATATGGTCCTTGACTAGTCTCTCAAAGCACTTCATGATGACGGAAGTGAGTGCTACGGGGCGGTAGTCGTTTAGCTCAGTTACCTTAGCTTTCTTGGGAACAGGAACAATGGTGGCCCTCTTGAAGCATGTGGGAACAGCAGACTGGTATAGGGATTGATTGAATATGTCCGTAAACACACCGGCCAGCTGGTCTGCGCATGCTCGGAGGGCGCGGCTGGGGATGCCGTCTGGGCCTGCAGCCTTGCGAGGGTTAACACGTTTAAATGTCTTAATCACCTCGGCTGCAGTGAAGGAGAGACTGCATGTTTCCGTTGCAGGCCGTGTCAGTGGCACTGTATTGTCCTCAAAGCGGGCAAAAAGTTATTTAGTCTGCCTGGGAGCAAGACATCCTGGTCCGTGACTGGGCTGGATTTCATCTTGTAGTCCGTGATTGACTGTAGACCCTGCCACATGCCTCTTGTGTCTGAGCCATTGAATTGAGATTCCACTTTGTCTCTGTACTGACGCTTAGCTTGTTTGATAGCCTTACGGAGGGAATAGCTGCACTGTTTGTATTCAGTCATGTTGCCAGACACCTTGCCCTGATTAAAAGCAGTGGTTCGCGCTTTCAGTTTCACGCGAATGCTGCCATCAATCCACGGTTTCTGGTTAGGGAATGTTTTTATCGTTGCTATGGGAACGACATCTTCGACGCACGTTCTAATGAACTCGCACACCGAATCAGCGTATTCGTCAATATTCCCATCTGACGCAATACGAAACATGTCCCAGTCCACGTGATGGAAGCAGTCTTGGAGTGTAGAGTCAGCTTGGTCTGACCAGCGTTGGACAGACCTCAGCGTGGGAGCCTCTTGTTTTAATTTCTGCCTGTAGGCAGGGATCAGCAAAATGGAGTCGTGGTCAGCTTTTCCGAAAGGGGGCGGGGCAGGGCCTTATATGCGTCGCGGAAGTTAGAGTAACAGTGATCCAAGGTTTTACCACCCCTGGTTGCGCAATCGATATGCTGATAAAATTTAGGGAGTCTTGTTTTCAGATTGGCTTTGTTAAAATCCCCAGCTACAATGAATGCAGCCTCCGGATAAATGTTTTCCAGTTTGCAAAGAGTTAAATAAAGTTCGTTCAGAGCCATCGATGTGTCTGCTTGGGGGGGATATATACGGCTGTGATTATAATCGAAGAGAATTCTCTTGGAAGATAATGCGGTCTACATTTGATTGTGAGGAATTCTAAATCAGGTGAACAGAAGGATTTGAGTTCCTGTATGTTTCCTTCATCACACCATGTCCCGTTAGTCATGAGGCATACGCCCCCTCCACTCTTCTTACCAGAGAGATGTTTGTTTCTGTCGGCGCGATGCGTGGAGAAACCCGTTGGCTGTACCGCCCTGGATAGCGTTTTCCCAGTAAGCCATGTCTCCGTAAAGCAGAGAACGTTGCAGTCTCTGATATCCCTCTGGAATGCCACCCTTGCTCGGATTTCATCAACCTTGTTGTCGAGAGACTGGACATTGGCAAGAAGAATACTGGGAAGTGGTGCGCGATGTGCCCTTTTTCGGAGTCTGACCAGAACACCGCCGCGTTTCCCTCTTTTTCGGAGTCGTTTCATTGTGTCGCTGCATGCGATCCATTCCGTTGTCCTGTTTGTAAGGCAGAACACAGGATCGCGTCGCGGGAAAACATATTCTTGGTCGTACTGATGGTGAGTTGACGCTGATCTTGTATTCAGCAGTAGACTGTTACTACCCTACACCTTAGAGACTGTTACTACTGGCTACCACCCGGTACTCTACCCTGCACCTTAGAGACTGTTACTACCCGTCTACCACCGTACTCTACCCTGCCTCTTAGAGACTGTTACTACCCTGCACCTTAGAGACTGTTACTACTGGCTACCACCCGGTACTCTACCCTGCACCTTAGAGACTGTTACTACTGGCTACCAACCGGTACTCTACCCTGCCTCTTAGAGACTGTTACTACCGGCTACCACCCGGTACTCTACCCTGCACCTTAGAGATTGTTACTACCCGGCTACCACCCGGTACTCTACCCTGCACCTTAGAGACTGTTACTACCCTGCACCTTAGAGACTGTTACTACTGGCTACCACCCGGTACTCTACCCTGCACCTTAGAGACTGTTACTACTGGCTACCACCCGGTACTCTACCCTGCACCTTAGAGACTGTTACTACCCTGCACCTTAGAGACTGTTACTACCGGCTACCACCCGGTACTCTACCCTGCACCTTAGAGACTGTTACTACTGGCTACCACCCAGTACTCTACCCTGAACCTTAGAGACTGTTACTACTGGCTACTGCATGGTACTCTACCCTGCACCTTAGAGACTGTTACTACCTGGCTACCACCCGGTACTCTACCCTGCACCTTAGAGACTGTTACTACTGGCTACTGCATGGTACTCTACCCTGCACCTTAGAGACTGTTACTACCCTGCACCTTAGAGACTGTTACTACCTGGCTACCACGGTACTCTACCCGGCTACCACCCGGTACTCTACCCTGCACCTTAGAGACTGTTACTACCCTGCACCTTAGAGACTGTTACTACTGAAGCTACCACCCGGTACTCTACCCTGCAACTTAGAGACTGGTACTACCCTGCACCTTAGAGACTGTTGCCCTATGTACAAAGTCATTAAACAGAGTCGTGTGACATTTCAACTGTATTTAGAAACAAATACGATGAGCAATCCTACAACGTCATCTTGTTGAAATTTAATTTGGATATCTGAGAAATTAAGCCAATAGTTATTCGATTTACAAGCCACCAGTTTATTAGGTACACCACCCGTTCACCCCAAAAATATTTTGCTACTACAGACAGCGAGTCACGTGGCCGTGGCTTGTTATATAAAGCAGGCATCCAGGCATTGCTACTGTCGATTCAACATCAGACTGGACAAAAACTAGTGACCTAAGTGACTGGGTCTGGTATGATCAGTGCCTGGTGCATCGGTTCCAGTACCTCAGAAAATGCCCTCCTGGGTTTACTGAGAATGGTGTGACAAAACCAAAATCATCCAGTCAGCGGCAGTCCTATGAGCGAAAAACAGCTCGTTGATGGCCAGACTCAAGATTTGGTGATAGCGGCATGAGTCCATGGCCCCCATGCTGACTGGTGTCAACAGCACAGACTGGTGGCGGTGGGGTAATGGTGTGGAGAATGTTTTCTTGATACCAACTGAACAACGTTTCCACGCCTCAAAGAATTCAGGCTGTTCTGGAGGGGGTGGGGGGGGGGGTCCGACCTGGTTTTAGATGGGTGTACCTAATAAAACGGTCATTACAGTATTCTGGACATAGCTCACCTATATAACTACTGCTGCGCATACCTTTTCCTACCTATATATTCCCAATACTGTCTATACACACCACCATGCTTCTACACCTGCATTGAAAAGAATTCAGGCTGTTCTGGAGGGTGGGGGGGGGGTCCGACCTGGTTTTAGATGGTGTACCCAATAAGCGGGCAATACAGTATTCTGGACATAGCATAGCTTAGCATAGCATAGTATAGCATAGCATAGCATAGCCCATATAACTACTGCTGCACATACCTTTTCCTACTTATATATTCCCAATACTGTCTATACACACCACCGTGCTTCTACACCTGCATTGCTTGCTGTTTGGGGTTTTAGGCTGGGTTTCTGTACAGCACTTTGAGACACCTGAAACCCCACCTCTTTAAGGAATACCTAGGATAGGATAAAGTAATCCTTCTCACCCCCCCCCACCCCTTTAAGATTTAGATGCACTATTGTAAAGTGACTGTTCCACTGGATGTCATAAGGTGAATGCACCAATTTGTAAGT
>NW_025752302.1:0-2500 GCF_021184085.1 Oncorhynchus gorbuscha | reverse complement strand
TAGAGACTGAACAGGCCTGTCCATAACCCAACTAGAGACTGACAGCATTACCAGGACTGCTTGAGTTTGGAGCTCACTGGTATGATTGAGCCCGGCAGGCCGGCCTTTCGGTGCAAGGTGCTTCATGGGAACCAAGCCTCCCAGCAGTGCTCTCTAAGTGTACTCAATACCACAATCCTTTGGTGAATGTTTCTTTTAAAGACAATGTTGTTTTTATTTTACTAGGCAAGTCAGTTAAGAACAAATTTATTTTCAATGACAGCCTGGGAACAGTGGTTTAACTGCCTTGTTCAGGAGCAGAATGACAGATTTGTACCTTGTCAGTTCGGGATTTGAACTTGCAACCTTTCCAGTTACTAGTCCAACACTAACCACTAGGGCTACGCTGCCACCCCAGCTGGTTGGTGATTTCTCCGAGATTCAGTTTCGTTACGGAAAGTATAGTATAATTTGTTTTGACAACTTGAATGTCTCGGAATCAGTTTGATCCTGACCTAATAGAAGGGCGTTTCTATGGTAACACTGTCATCCCTGTGTTGTGTTGGGTAGTCTGCTCTGCCTCAGAGTGGTCCCGTTAGCCTAGTTAGCATAACGCTGGCTAGCTGCCTGTCTGACACACATCTCTAGTCTTAGCAGCAGCTGACACAGCTGACATGGCTAAGACATCCTGAGAGCCTCTCTCTCTCTCTGCCACACACACACACACACACACACACACACACACACACACACACACACACACACACACACACACACACACACACACACACACACACACACACACACACACACACACACACACACACACACACACACACACACACACACACACACACACACACACACACACAGATGAAGATATTGGTTATTGGAAGGCTTGCTCTGGTTGTAATCCATCAGGCTCTGTGGTTCTTCCTCTCTGCATTCTCACCACTCAAACATCACACACTTATATTCCCCTGTACTCATACGTTGCAGAACAGGGTTGGTTGGTTGTTGTTCTGAGGCATGTCAGACCTCATGTGTCTGGCTACATGATAAGACCTTAAGTAAAGTTAAGTCTCTGGTGATGATGTCAGACTGCTCGTTGTTCCAGATATTCACGCTGTTTGTCTTGACGTAGCCCTGAATGTTTACTGTCACTGACAAACATGATTCACATGTAGGTAACATCAGCTCTTGCTGCCGAAGAACAAAAGTCTTACGGAGAAGCTCACCCCAAGTGCTCATTGATTGGTCTACCTGTTATCTTAGCCAATGACAGTGCAGCTTGTTGTAAGGTGTTGTCCGTCTGACCCTGTCTCTCTAAGGTGTTTAACCCCCTCTCTCTCTCTCTCTCTCTCTCTCTCTCTCTCTCTCTCTCTCTCTCTCTCTCTCTCTGTGTGTCTCTCCCAGGTATATGCCCCATCTGCCAGCACAGCTGACTACAACAGGGACTCACCGGGTACCCCTCCTCCAAACCACCCAGTGGAGGGTTCCCCAGCCCCTTCTTCATGCCAGGTAATAGATTAGATTCTGTCACAACTCTGTTCATACTTAATACTTTAACCAACCTCATATTTAATCATAGATGGATAGATTTGGTGATGGACACAATGAGTGGCAAACTATCATGGAATAACACGAGTTACAGTGTGTCGCTAAGATAGAGAGTTACAGTGTGTCGCTAAGATAGAGAGTTACAGTGTGTCGCTAAGATAGAGAGTTACAGTGTGTCGCTAAGATAGAGAGTTACAGTGTGTCGCTAAGATAGAGAGTTACAGTGTGTCGCTAAGATAGAGAGTTACAGTGTGTCGATAAGATAGAGAGTTACAGTGTGTCGCTAAGATAGAGAGTTACAGTGTGTCGCTAAGATAGAGAGTTACAGTGTGTCGCTAAGATAGAGAGTTACAGTGTGTCGCTAAGATAGAGAGTTACAGTGTGTCGCTAAGATAGAGAGTTACAGTGTGTCGCTAAGATAGAGAGTTACAGTGTAGTCGCTAAGATAGAGAGTTACAGTGTGTCGCTAAGATAGAGAGTTACAGTGTGTCGCTAAGATAGAGAGTTACAGTGTGTCGCTAAGATAGAGAGTTACAGTGTGTCGATAAGATGAGAGAGTTACAGTGTGTCGCTAAGATAGAGAGTTACAGTGTGTCACTAAGATAGAGAGTTACAGTGTGTCGCTAAGATAGAGAGTTACAGTGTGTCGATAAGATAGAGAGTTACAGTGTGTCGCTAAGATAGAGAGTTACAGTGTGTCGCTAAGATAGAGAGTTACAGTGTGTCGCTAAGATAGAGAGTTACAGTGTATTCATTTTTCCACATTTTGTTACGTTACAGCTTCATTCTAAAATTGATTAAATTATTTTTTAAATCCTCAGGAATCTACACACAATACCCCATAATGACATCACAGTACCCCATAATGACATCACAATACCCCATAATGACATCACAATACCCCATAATGACATCACAATACCCCATAATGACATCACAATACCCCATAATGACATCACAA
>NW_025752301.1:0-12958 GCF_021184085.1 Oncorhynchus gorbuscha | reverse complement strand
CGGAGCAGGTTGGATCAAAGACAGGAGGATGGATCTCTGATGGGGCAGGCTGGATCAAAGGCAGGAGGCTGGATCAAAGACAGGAGGATGGATCCCTGATGGAGCAGGCTGGATCAAAGACAGGAGGATGGATCCCTGATGGGGCAGGCTGGATCAAAGGCAGGAGGATGGATCAAAGGCAGGAGGATGGATCTCTGATGGAGCAGGCTGGATCAAAGGCAGGAGGATGGATCTCTGACGGAGCAGGCTGGATCAAAGGCAGGAGGATGGATCAAAGGCAGGAGGATGGATCAAAGGCAGGAGGCTGGATCAAAGGCAGGAGGATGGATCAAAGGCAGGAGGATGGATCTCTGATGGAGCAGGCTGGATCAAAGGCAGGAGGATGGATCTCTGACGGAGCAGGCTGGATCAAAGGCAGGAGGATGGATCAAAGGCAGGAGGATGGATCAAAGGAAGGAGGATGGATCAAAGGCAGGAGGATGGATCAAAGGCAGGAGGATGGATCAAAGACAGGAGGATGGATCCCTGATGGAGCAGGCTGGATCAAAGACAGGAGGATGGATCCCTGATGGGGCAGGCTGGATCAAAGGCAGGAGGATGGATCAAAGGCAGGAGGATGGATCAAAGGCAGGAGGATGGATCAAAGGCAGGATGGATCTCTGATGGATTATTATATGGGTTATTATAAGGGTTATTATGGTAGTTGTTGTGTGGGTTATTATAAGGGTTATTATGGTAGTTATTGTGTGGGTTATTATAAGGGTTATTATGAGGGTTATTATGAGGGTTATTATGGTAGTTGTTGTGTGGGTTATTATAAGGGTTATTATGGTAGTTATTGTGTGGGTTATTATAAGGGTTATTATGGTAGTTATTGTGTGGGTTATTATAAGGGTTATTATGAGGGTTATTATGAGGGTTATTTTTGCAGGTAAAACATGGGAACATATGGAACAAATCAGAAACACAGAGACTCAATTACACACCAACATGTCTGTTACTGCACACACACACACACACACACACACACACACACACACACACACACACACACACACACACACACACACACACACACACACACACACACACACACACACACACACACACACACACACACACACACACACACACACAGATAAGCACACACACAGATAAGCACACACATAGATAAACACACACACACACACAGATAAACACACACACAGATAAACACACACACACACACATACAAACAGATAAACACACACACACACACACAAATACAAACAGATAAACACACACACACACACACACACACACACACACACACAGGACTGTTACATGGAACTGCACGCACGCACACACACAAACACACACACACACACAAACACACACACACATATATACAACCAAATACATGTCAAGTTGCCAATAAGATGCTCTCATGCACAAACATTTACTGAACCCAGATAGCAAGGCTATATTACACACTCGCTGTCAACCAGGGATATCTACTCTCACTGTCAACTGGGGACATTCGCTCT
Source organism: Oncorhynchus gorbuscha (assembly GCF_021184085.1). Taxonomy (NCBI): domain Eukaryota; kingdom Metazoa; phylum Chordata; class Actinopteri; order Salmoniformes; family Salmonidae; genus Oncorhynchus; species Oncorhynchus gorbuscha. The sequence continues at coordinate 11,432 of NW_025752301.1, read as the reverse complement.
CACACACACTCACTGTCAACCAGGGACATCTACTCTCACTGTCAACTGGGGACATTCACTCTCACACACACTCACTGTCAACCAGACTCTCTAGGGACATCCACTCTCACACACACTCACTGTCAACCAGACTCTCTGGGGACATCCACTCTCACACACACTCACTGTCAACCAGACTCTCTGGGGACATCCACTCTCACACACACTCACTGTCAACCAGACTCTCTGGGGACATCCACTCTCACACACACTCACTGTCAACCAGACTCTCTGGGGACATCCACTCTCACACACACTCACTGTCAACCAGACTCTCTGGGGACATCCACTCTCACACACACTCACTGTCAACCAGACTCTCTGGGGACATCCATCTCTACACACACTCACTGTCAACCAGACTCTCTGGGGACATCCACTCTCACACACACTCACTGTCAACCAGACTCTCTGGGGACATCCACTCTCACACACACTCACTGTCAACCAGACTCTCTGGGACATCCACTCTCACACACACTCACAGTCAACCAGACTCTCTGGGGACATCCACTCACGCACACTCACCTGTCAACCAGACTTCTAGGGACATCCACTCTCACGCACACTCACTGTCAACCAGACTCTCTGGGGACATCCACTCTACACACACTCACTGTCAACCAGACTCTCTGGGGACATCCACTCACACACACTCACTGTCAACCAGACTCTCTGGGGACATCCACTCTCACACACACTCACTGTCAACCAGACTCTCTGGGGACATCCACTCTCACACACACTCACTGTCAACCAGACTCTCTGGGGACATCCACTCTCACACACACTCACTGTCAACCAGACTCTCTGGGGACATCCACTCTCACACACTCACTGTCAACCAGACTCTCTGGGGACCTCCTCTGCACACTGCTGTCACAGACTCTCTGGGGACATCCACTCTCACGCACATTCATAGTCGGGGACAGACAGTCATGTACACTCTCTACCACACAAACTTGCTTTTCAACTCACCCTGATACACAAGCTCACACACAAGTACAAAAAAAACAGCTGCACAAACTGCCCAAGGATACAGCACAATGTGAGGAGGATGGATCTCTGACGGAGCAGGATGGATCAAAGACAGGAGGATGGATCCCTGATGGAGCAGGCTGGATCAAAGACAGGAGGATGGATCCCTGATGGAGCAGGCTGGATCAAAGACAGGAGGATGGATCCCTGATGGAGCAGGTTGGATCAAAGACAGGAGGATGGATCCCTGATGGAGCAGGCTGGATCAAAGACAGGAGGATGGATCTCTGATGGAGCAGGCTGGATCAAAGACAGGAGGATGGATCCCTGATGGAGCAGGCTGGATCAAAGACAAGAGGATGGATCCCTGACGGAGCAGGCTGGATCAAAGACAGGAGGATGGATCTCTGATGGAGCAGGCTGGATCAAAGACAGGAGGATGGATCCCTGATGGAGCAGGCTGGATCAAAGACAGGAGGATGGATCTCTGATGGAGCAGGCTGGATCAAAGACAGGAGGATGGATCCCTGATGGAGCAGGCTGGATCAAAGACAGGAGGATGGATCCCTGATGGAGCAGGCTGGATCAAAGACAGGATGGATCCCTGACGGAGGATCAAGAGGAGGATGGATCTCTGATGGAGCAGGCTGGATCAAAGGCAGGAGGATGGATCAAAGGCAGGAGGATGGATCAAGGCAGGAGGATGATGGAGGAGGATGGATCCCTGAGGGGCAGGCTGGATCAAAGGCAGGAGGATGGATCCCTGATGGGGCAGGCTGGATCAAAGACAGGAGGATGGATCCCTGATGGAGCAGGCTGGATCAAAGACAGGAGGATGGATCCTGATGGGGCAGGCTGGATCAAAGGCAGGAGGATGGATCTCTGAAGCAGGCTGGATCAAAGACAGGGAGGATGGATCAAAGGCAGGAGGATGGATCAAAGGCAGGAGGATGGATCAAAGGCAGGAGGTTTAATCAATGGCAGAAGGATGGCTGGGCTCCTGCCTGTGCCATGGGAACGCCGCAGGCTGGTGTTCATTCCCAAGTTCTCTCAGACCCCGCTCCTCCGTTCTCTCCACTGGCTTCCAGGATGGATCTCAAGACCATGGTGCACGGAGCTGGGGGATCAACCTCCAGGCTCTGATCAGGCCCTACACCCAAACAAGGGCACTGGACCTCTGGCCTGCTCGCCTCCCTACCACTGAGGAAGTACAGCTCCCGCTCAGCCCCGAGTCAAAAACTGGCTGCCCTGAGGTGGAACAAACTCTGATGGAGCCAGGACAGGATCAATCACCACCTTCCGGAGACACCTGGAACCCCAAAGGAATACCTAGGAGGATAAGTAATCCCTCTCACCCCCCCCCTTAAGTTTTAGATGCACTATTGTAAAGTGACTGTTCCACTGGATGTCATAAGGTGAATGCACCTTATGACTTAAATGTAAATGTCATTTATGACTAAATGACTTAAATGTAAATGTAATGGATGGATTAAAGGCAGGAGGATGGATCCCTGATGGAGCAGGATGGATCAAAGACAGGAGGATGGATCAAAGGCAGGACTCTGTCTGCCTGCTGTCTGTCTGTCTGTCTGTCTGTCTGTCTGTCTGTCTGTCTGTCTGTCTGTCTGTCTGTCTGTCTGTCTGTCTGTCTGTCTGTCTGTCTGTCTGTCTGTCTGTCTGTCTGTCTGTCTGTCTGTCTGTCTGTCTGTCTGTCTGTCTGTCAGCCTACCTGCCTGTCTGCCTGTCTGTCTGTCTGTCTGTCTGTCTGTCTGTCTGTCTGTCTGTCTGTCTGTCTGTCTGTCTGTCTGTCTGTCTGTCTGTCTGTCTGTCTGTCTGTCTGTCTGTCTGTCTGTCTGTCTGTCTGTCTGTTTGTTTGTGTGTTGTGTAGGTTATTGGTTATAGAATGTCAGATACTGGGAGAGAGACAGAGGGTCCTTTAATCAACATTTCTCCTTTCACCTTGTTGCTCTTTTGTGATGAAGTTACAGTAAATTGAATAGAGAAGTAAATAAAGCTTGTAATTATTGTAATTTTTAAAAATCAGTCCTGTAAACCACATTAAATTATACAGGTCAAAGGGACACACACACACACACACACACACACACACACACACACACACACACACACACACACATACACAGACGCACACACAGATACACACACACACACACGCGCACACAGACACACAGACACACACACGACACACAGACACACACACAGACACACAGACACACACACACACACACACACACACACACACACACACACACACACACAGACACACACAGACACACACAGACACACACGCAACAACACTGAATCCCCAACAGTTTTTTTTTTACAAATGTTGTGTTGTCCATGTTTTATTGTCTTAGTGAGGTTATGAGGTTTATTCACCCTCAGCCTTCTCTTTGTGGCCTGGGAATGACTGTTTCGCTGTGACCAACAGTTGTACTGTATCTTCAACAAACATTCAGCTAATTCCAACCAGATTACGTGCTGTTAGAAAGAGGGAATATATCTTAGGCTTTAATCTTTGTGGCGAGACAGGACATTTGATTTGATTTAAAAGCAAAAAATATATAGATTTCTTTCCCCTGTCCTGTCTTGAATCAACCCTCCGCACACACACACACACACACACACACACACACACACACACACACACACACACACACACACACACACACACACACACACACACACACACACACACACACACACACACACACACACACACACACACACACACACACACAATACACACACACACAGTATACACACACACAACACACACACACACACACACAATACACACACACAATACACACACAGTATACACACACACACACACACACACACACACACACACACACACACACACACACACACACACACACACACACACACACACACACACACACACACACACACACACACACACACACACACACACACACACACAGAGGAGAACTCTCCTCTACACTAAACGGTGTGTCTGGTGAGGGGCGTCTTGGCTCAGATTGGGAGGAAAACAACAACTGTCTCCTGGAGATGTACATCACGTGGGCCACTCCAATAAAACATCTTGGAAACGAAAGAGCTTTTCTTATTTTCTACTACGCCATTAGTAAAGACAAAGATGGGGGTGTTGTTCTACAAGGATGTGAAATTGAGGCTTGTCTCTGTTCAATGTCCGTCTGCTTCAAGTCCCCAGGGTCCGAAGCTCATACAGACAAAATGGAGAGAGTTTAGAAGCTCTCTCTCTCTCTCTCTCTCTCTCTCTCTCTCTCTCTCTCTCTCTCTCTCTCTCTCTCTCTCTCTCTCTCTCTCTCTCTCTCTCTCTCTCTCTCTCTCTCTCTCCCTCCCTCTCTCCCTCTCTCCCTCTCTATCTCTCTCCCTCTCCCTCTCTCTCTCCTTCTCCCTCTCTCTCTCCCTCTCCCTCTCCCTCTCCCTCTCCCTCTCCCTCTCCCTCTCCCTCTCCCTCTCCCTCTCCCTCTCCCTCTCCCTCTCTCTCCCTCTCATATTGTTGAGTCTGGTAGACCGCTCAGCTGACCTTGAGAGACAATGTTTGGCTGGGTTTCATTGTCCTCTTCTATTATTGGTATTATACATCAAACAACTTCAATTATCGGTACGATACATCACACTACTTCTGTTATTGTATTGGTACGATACATCACACTACTTCTGTTATTGTATTAGTATGGAGGCTATATACAGGGTATTACGGTACAGAGTCAATGTGGAGGCTATATACAGGGTGTTACGGTACAGAGTCAATGTGGAGGCTATATACAGGGTATTACGGTACAGAGTCAATGTAGAGGCTATATACAGGGTATTACGGTACAGAGTCAATGTGGAGGCTATATACAGGGTATTACGGTACAGAGTCAATGTGGAGGCTATATACAGGGTATTACGGTACAGAGTCAATGTGGAGGCTATATACAGGGTATTACGGTACTGAGTCAAAGTGGAGGCTATATACAGGGTATTACGGTACTGAGAGGCTCAAGAGTCAATGTGGAGGCTATATACAGGGTATTACGGTACTGAGTCAATGTGGAGGCTATATACAGGGTATTACGGTACTGAGTCAATGTGGAGGCTATATACAGGGTGTTACGGTACAGAGTCAATGTGGAGGCTATATACTGGTACTGAGTCAATGTGGGAGGCTATATACAGGGTGTTACGGTACAGAGTCAATGTGGAGGCTATATACAGGGTATTACGGTACTGAGTCAATGTGGAGGATATATACTGGGTACTGAGTCAATGTGAGCTAGTGTGGTTAGAGCATTGGTCTCGTAACCGGAAGGTTGCAAGTTCAAACCCCTGAGCTGACAAGGTGCAAATCTGTCATTCTGAACAGGCAGATAACACACTGTTCCTAGGCCGTCATTGAAAATAAGAATTCCATATGTTTGGACCATGAGAGTTCAATGGTGATGTGGAACTTGAAACTCTCGACCCACACCACTACAGCACCTCATCTACAGGACAGAGGTCCTTCCCTCAACACAAAATACTTTGAAATACTAACTCACCCAGGGCTGGGTCTAAAGGATTTTGGAAACCACAATTCTTTCTAGGCCAGGTCTAAAATCTGTGCCATAATTTCACTAGCCGGTGGGCTAGTTGACCCATTTTCTACTAGCCAGGTCTGAAGCGTACTAGCCTCGAGCTAGAGAGCTAAATAAATATCATTTTCCTGCATAACATTAGTAATGACTAGGGGTAAGATAGTTTTCTAAAGTTGTTTATTGAAGTCACGAACAGCCAGCCAGTCAGGCAGTCAGGCAGTCAGGCAGTCAGCCAGTCAGGCAGTCAGGCAGTCAGCCAGTCAGGCAGTCAGGCAGTCAGCCAGTCAGCCAGTCAGCCAGTCAGCCAGTCAGCCAGTCAGCCAGTCAGCCAGTCAGGCAGTCAGGCAGTCAGCCAGTCAGTGTGATCCTGTATCCCCGCCAAGAAAGGCCCTGATATCCATACTGTCTCTCTCTCTCTCTTCCACCTCTCAGCTCAGCACTTAGTTCTCACTGTGTTAGTAATTTTTTTTGAAACTAGCCAATTTCAGTAACAGTTAAGTCACAGTAGTTCCTTTAAATAGTGTTGGATCTGCTAAGTATTCTACACTTGTTATACATTAGTATGTCATTACGTTGCTGTAATTGAATGATTTGAGTTGTATGTGTTTATGCGATGTGACGTTGAGAGTGAGAATCACTTAAAGCTTGTGTACCAATCGTAGTAATAATAGTAGGAGACAGTGTTGTGTTCGACGTTGAGAGTGAGAATCACTTAAAGCTTGTGTATCAATCGTAGTAATAATAGTGGGAGACAGTGTTGTGTTCGACGTTGAGAGTGAGAATCACTTAAAGCTTGTGTACCAATCGTAGTAATAATAGTGTTGTGTTCGACACCACCTAAAGCGAGATTCAAGAGCAAGAGGTATAAAGTACTTACTGTAAGTAAAAATACTTTAAAGTACTACTTAAGTAGTTTTTGGGCTACTTTACTATTTATATTTTTGACATCTTTTACTTCACTACATTCCTAAAGAAAATAATGTACTTTTCACTCCATACATTACTGACACCCAAAACTACTCATTACCTTTTTAATGCTTAGCAGGACAGAAAAATGGTACAATTCACACACTTATCAAGAGAACATCCCTGGTCATCCCTACTGATGTGATCTGGAGGACTCACTAAACAGAGAACATCCCTGGTCATCCCTACTGATGTGATCTGGAGGACTCACTAAACAGAGAACATCCCTGGTCAACCCTACTGATGTGATCTGGAGGACTCACTAAACAGAGAACATCCCTGGTCATCCCTACTGATGTGATCTGGAGGACTCACTAAACAGAGAACATCCCTGGTCAACCCTACTGATGTGATCTGGAGGACTCACTAATCAGAGAACATCCCGAGCAAGGGTGGCATTCCAGAGGGACATCAGAGACTGCAACGTTCTCTGCTTTACGGAAACATGGCTTACTGGGAAGACGCTATCCAGGGCGGTGCAGCCAACGGGTTTCTCCACGCATCGCGCGGACAGAAACAAACATCTCTCTGGTAAGAAGAGTGGCGGGGCGTATGCCTCATGACTAACGGGACATGGTGTGATGAAGGAAACATACAGGAACTCAAATCCTTCTGTTCACCTGATTTAGAATTCCTCACAATCAAATGTAGACCGCATTATCTTCCAAGAGAATTCTCTTCGATTATAATCACAGCCGTATATCCCCCCAAGCAGACACATCGATGGCTCTGAACAACTTTATTTAACTCTTTGCAAACTGGAAAACATTTATCCGGAGGCTGCATTCATTGTAGCTGGGGATTTTAACATTGTTCTGCTCTCTGGCACACTCAGCGAAGAACGCTCTGAAATCAGAGTAGATAGATTGTCACGAGCGGGCTGAAGGACTGGACAAAGTGCAGCATGAGTAAGCGTACATTTCCTATTTATTAAAAAAAAATGACGCAGGCAAAAACAAAGAACAAAAACCAAACCAAACCAAACCCTGAAGCTTTGGGCTATGTGCCCTGAACAAAGACAAACCGTGAAGCTTTGGGCTATGTGCCCTGAACAAAGACAAACCCTGAAGCTTTGGGCTATGTGCCCTGAACAAAGACAAACCCTGAAGCTTTGGGCTATGTGCCCTGAACAAAGACAAAACCTGAAGCTTTGGGCTATGTGCCCTGAACAAAGACAAACCGTGAAGCTGAGAAGAGACAGGAATCATAGATATAGTCTACTTAGAAGAGACAGGAATCATGGATATAGTTTACTGAGAAGAGACAGGAATCATAGATATAGTCTACTGAGAAGGGACAGGAATCATAGATATAGTCTACTGAGAAGGGACAGGAATCATAGATATAGTTACTTAGAAGGGACAGGAATCATAGATATAGTCTACTGAGAAGGGACAGGAATCATAGATATAGTCTACTGAGAAGGGACAGGAATCATAGATATAGTTACTTAGAAGGGACAGGAATCATAGATATAGTCTACTGAGAAGGGACAGGAATCATAGATATAGTCTACTGAGAAGGGACAGGAATCATATATATAGTCTACTGAGAAGGGACAGGAATCATAGATATAGTCTACTGAGAAGAGACAGGAATCATGGATATAGTTTACTGAGAAGAGACAGGAATCATAGATATAGTCTACTGAGAAGGGACATGAATCATAGATATAGTCTACTGAGAAGGGACAGGAATCATAGATATAGTTACTTAGAAGGGACAGGAATCATAGATATAGTCTACTGAGAAGGGACAGGAATCATAGATATAGTCTACTGAGAAGGGACAGGAATCATAGATATAGTCTACTGAGAAGGGACAGGAATCATAGATATAGTTACTTAGAAGGGACAGGAATCATAGATATAGTCTACTGAGAAGGGACAGGAATCATAGATATAGTCTACTGAGAAGGGACAGGAATCATAGATATAGTTACTTAGAAGGGACAGGAATCATAGATATAGTCTACTGAGAAGGGACAGGAATCATAGATATAGTCTACTGAGAAGGGACAGGAATCATATATATAGTCTACTGAGAAGGGACAGGAATCATAGATATAGTCTACTGAGAAGAGACAGGAATCATGGATATAGTTTACTGAGAAGAGACAGGAATCATAGATATAGTCTACTGAGAAGGGACATGAATCATAGATATAGTCTACTGAGAAGGGACAGGAATCATAGATATAGTTACTTAGAAGGGACAGGAATCATAGATATAGTCTACTGAGAAGGGACAGGAATCATAGATATAGTCTACTGAGAAGGGACAGGAATCATAGATATAGTCTACTTAGAAGGGACATGAATCATAGATATAGTCTACTTAGAAGGGACAGGAATCATAGATATAGTCTACTGAGAAGAGACAGGAATCATAGATATAGTCTACTGAGAAGAGACAGGAATCATGGATATAGTTTACTGAGAAGAGACAGGAATCATAGATATAGTCTACTGAGAAGGGACATGAATCATAGATATAGTCTACTGAGAAGGGACAGGAATCATAGATATAGTTACTTAGAAGGGACAGGAATCATAGATATAGTCTACTGAGAAGGGACAGGAATCATAGATATAGTCTACTGAGAAGGGACAGGAATCATAGATATAGTCTACTTAGAAGGGACATGAATCATAGATATAGTCTACTTAGAAGGGACAGGAATCATAGATATAGTCTACTGAGAAGAGACAGGAATCATAGATATAGTCTACTGAGAAGGGACAGGAATCATAGATATAGTCTACTGAGAAGAGACAGGAATCATGGATATAGTTTACTGAGAAGGGACAGGAATCATAGATATAGTCTACTGAGAAGAGACAGGAATCATAGATATAGTCTACTGAGAAGAGACAGGAATCATAGATATAGTCTACTGAGAAGGGACAGGAATCATAGATATAGTCTACTGAGAAGGGACAGGAATCATAGATATAGTCTACTGACAAGGGACAGGAATAGGATTGGTGGGGGTGTAGCACTGTATATTCAGAATCATATACCTTTTAAGAGGAGGGATGACCTTAATGTAGGTCAAATAGAGGCACTATGGGCTCAGGTACATCTGCCTCACCAGGCAGCCATATTGGTAGGATGTGTGTATAGACCTCCTAGCTCTAAGGTGTCCTATCTGGATGACATATATACTGGGTTTGACCAGGACACAGATAGCAACAGAGATGTATTTATCTTGGGGGATTTTTAATATAAATTGGAAGGATCACAATAATTTGAATAGAACAAAATTGATGAGATATTCTAAGAAATGTGGTTTTTGAAACAAATGGTTAATGATACTACTAGATCATCAATTAAGTTCAGACACATGCATTAATCTGATCTTCTGTAATATACCACTGCAATGCTTAAAAGCCAGATCAATGCCAGTGGGCTGAACAGACCATATTATTGTGACCATAACCACGAACACCAAGGTTTCAAAGAAACCCCCTAGGATTGTGGTCAAGAGAAATGTTAAAACATTTCATCATGAGCTCTTTCTAAATGCTGGTGTACCCTGGGAGCTGATTTATCTAGAGGATGATGTAAATCCAGCCTACACAATGTTTTATTGATTTGCTCACTGAGGTAATGGACCATCATGCATCAGTAAGAAAGAGAACAGTTGGTGCTTCGTTCCATCTCCTTGGATTGATGATGAACTGGGTGAAGCTTTTCTCAAAGAAATATGGCAAAAAGTCTTGGCAGCCAAGTCAAAATTAGAAATTGATGAACAGAATTATAGAACATAATAAAAAGCGTAATTATGCAGATAAATTGAATCGAAATTTTAAAAAGTTATTTTACAACAGTGCTTTATTTCCAGACAAGAACCTCCACAAACAACTCTAACATATAAAAGGGGTGCAAAATTCAATCAACTTTCCTAAAATCTCCAGATTTTCCCAAAAAATTCCGGTTTGTTGGAATATTCCTGGAATCAGGAGAGAATAAGCAGGAATATTGAGAATCTTCCAACCGGTGTTAGGGAATAGGTTAGGTAGTTTAGACAACACACTACAGCTCACTACCACTTCAACCCTCCACTCCATTATTGATTGTAAAAATGATATGGAACACAGTTAAGGGCTTACTTCTACATCTATCTCATCACGCCCATCTAGTGTGGAGGTTGACGGAAGAATAATAACAAAACCAGTCGGCATTGGCCAATCATTTTGCTGATTTTTTTACAAAAGAAAATGAAGTTGCTTGAGTAACAATATAAACAGACATTCTTCCAAACAAGTTATTGTCCAATGGATTGATGATCATGTTATGAGCAACAAGACCTGCCTTAGTCTGCAAACGGTGTCAGTGGAGGAGTCATTGAAGTCATTACCTGATGGTAAATCTACAGGTTATGGTCTTATGGACAATGTTTTGCTTCGCTGTGCTGCTCCCCAGATTGCAGTTCCACTGAGATACATATTTAATTGGTCACTGGGAAAAGGGGATGTTTGCAAATGTATGGAAGCATACGAAACTGTGTCCTATTCTGAAAGACTGCAAAGAACCCATTACTCCTGCCAATAGTCGACCAATTAGTCTACTCCCTACACTCAGTAAGATATTGGAGGGTATTGTGAGTAGACAAATATGGGCGTACATGGAAAAGAATGATCTGATTACAGCCAATCAGCTTATTGCAAACACCATTCCACTAGCACTGCATTGGTTGACATGACTGACCAGTGGCTCAATGCTATGGATAATGGCAAGTTTGTGGGTGTACCATTTTTAGATTTCAGTGCAGCATTTGATTTAGTGGATCATTAAATCATTTTGACAAAATTAACGCATTATGGTTTTAAGGAGGTAGCATTGAATTGG
>NW_025752300.1:0-12963 GCF_021184085.1 Oncorhynchus gorbuscha | reverse complement strand
ATGGTGGTCTGCTTGAAACATGTAGGTATTACAGAATCGGTCATGGAGAGGTTGAAAATGTCAGTGAAGACACTTGCCAGTTGGTCCGCATACACTGAGTACACGTCCTGGTAATCCGTCTAGCCCTGCTTTGTGAATGTTGACCTGTTTGAAGGTCTTGCACACATCGGCTACTGGGAGCGTTATCACACAGTCATCCAGAACAGCTGGTGCTCTTGTGCATGCTTTACTGTTGCTTGCTTCGAAGCAAGCATAAACTGTATTTCTTGAGTTGGGAAAATCTTGTGCAATACACCGACGCATGTCTTGTATTCAAGATCCTTAATGGCCTGGCTCCCCCTCCACTCAATATTTTTGTTAAACAGAAAACCCAGACATATGGCAGCAGATCTACAAGGTCTGCCATGAGAGGTGACTGTATAGTTCCCTAAGGAAAAGCACCTTTAGTAAATCTGCATTCTCTGTGAGAGCTTCCCATGTCTGGAATACACTGCCATCAGACACACATAACTGCACCACATATCACACTTTCACAAAATGCTTGAAGACATGGATAAAGGTCAATCAGATTTGTGAACATGGTCCCTAGCTGTGTGTTGCCGCTTTCCATGTTGTCTGTTGTCTGTAGCTTGTGAGGTGTGGAAACACTTTGTTGCTTTTATGAATTTTGTCTTGCTGCTTTTTGTTCTATGTTGCTCTGTCTGTATGCTACGTCTTGCTTGTCCTATTTTGCTCTGTCTGTATGCTATGTCTTGCTTGTCCTATGTTGCTATGTCCTGCTTGTTCTATGTTGCTATTGTCTATATTGTAATTGTTTGAATAACCTGCCCAGGGACTGCGGTTGAAAATTAGCCGGCTGGCTAAAACCGGCACTTTTACTGAAACGCTGATTAATGTGCACTGTCCCTGTAAAAATAAAAAATAAACTCAAACTCAAATGTAGCTCATCTGGCAGGCTTGCGTCACTGGGCAGCTCGCGTCTGGGTTTCCGTTTGTAGTCCGTTATAGTTTTCAAGCCCTGCCATATCCGACAAGCGTCAGAGCCGGTGTAATAGGATTCAATCTTAATCCTGTATCGAAGCTTTACTTGTTTGATGGTTCATCTGAGGGCACTCCTCAATGCCATTGGATGAATCCCGAACATATTCCAGTCTGTGTTAGCAAAACAGTCCTGTAGCATAGCATCTGACCACTTTCGTTTTGAGCAAGTCACTGGTAATTCCTGCTTTAGTATTTGCTTGTAAGTAGGAATCAGGAGGATATAATTATGGTCAGTTTTGCCAAATGGAGGGCGGGGGAGAGCTTTGTATGCATCTCTGTGTGTGGAGTAAAGGTGGTCTAGAGTTTTTTTCTCTTTAGTTGCACAAAGTCCCCGTCCACAAGGAGCACGACTTCTGGATGAGAATTTTCTTGTTTGCTTATGGCCTTATTGAGTTGTTTGAGTGTGGTCTTGGCGCCAGCATCGGTCTGTGGTGGTAAACAGATGGCTACTAATAATATAGATGAGAACTGTCTTGGTAGATAGTGTTACCAGTACGGAGAATTAAGCAAAACCACAAGTCCAAATCATTATCTCCAACCATGGCTAAGTTAGGAAATGAACGATTTTATCCAGCTAGCTAGCCACCAGAGGACAACAACACGAGATGCAACAAGAGATCTAGTTTTTTTCTGTCAATGACATTTGGCATGTGAAGTGATTGGTGTGAAGCCAAATCTAAACTGGGTGCCCTTGACGCTTTTTTTGGTGTGCCAGGACCATTCACAGATGAGCTCACTCAGTTTACCTCAACGCTGACTGGCTATTATTTTATACTTTTTTTTTCATCAAGGGAGGCCAAATGCTCGCTGGCTTCCCTTGCATTCAATGCTACGAACGACAACAATGTCATACTATTTTTGACCAGACAGCATCAGATAGAAGGGCTAAACATACTGAGACAGAGGGGGGCGCTGTTTCATTTGCTCAAATGCTTTCTCCGGTGTAATACATTCAGCCTCTTGCGAATTAAAGGAAATGTATGAAACACAGAGAGACAAAATAAATTGTTTTTTTGTTGGTATTTTTTTAAACGATTCTTGACTTCCCTTGGCATCCATGATTACACGCCACTGCACATGTGGTATTCCACAAGGTTCGGTTCTGGGTCCGTTACTATTCAGATTATATTTGTTACCCATTGCAGTATTATCATAAAGCAAGGCATTGATTTTCACTGCTACACAGACGATCCACAACTTTACCACAACCGGAAGATTTTAGTTCAACAGATACATTATTCGACTGTATAGTAGTTTTTTAACTACTTGGATGACTCACAACTTCCTCCAGCTAAATCAAGACAAGACCGTGGTACTTATTATTGGAGCCAAAGTACAGAGAGAGAATCTGGCAGCACATTTTAAATCACACACCAGGTAAAACATGTAGGTGTCATTTTGGATTCTGAACTCAATTTCGAATCAGGAATGTGACCAAAATATCTTTTTACCACCCGAGGAACACTGCCAAGGTACGTACGTTTCTATCTCAGACTGATACACAGAGGCTCATCCGTACTTTTATTAAAAGCACGCTTGACTACTGTAATGCTCTGCTGTCTAGTCTACCCAAAAAAAGCCATTGGTCAACTGCAAAACATACAGAATTCTGCAGCACGGGTACTGACACAGACCAGATGAAGAGCACACATTACACCAGTTTTAAGGTCTCTGTACTGGCTGCCTGTGAGTTTTAGATTATTCCGTTGGTTTATTAAATCAATCCACGGTTTTGCACCCCAATGCATATCAGACATGCTTTTGAGTTATGTACCCAGTAGGTACCTCAGGTCCTCTGGCACTGACCTTTTAACTATCCAAAAGCCTAGGACCAAGAGGAAAGGATAGGTCTAGTTACTGTGCCTCTGGAACAGTCTGCCCGAGCACCTAAAGGGGGTCAAAACTTAACTTTTAACATATTTAAAAGAGATCTTAAAACACAGCTTTTTATTTTTGCTTTTCCTTAGGGTGCTTAGTCTTTGAGTTTTTAGTATTATTATTATTATTTGGGTTTTTATCCTGTTATGATTGTTCTGTAATAAATATTTATGTTTTTATTTATGTTTGTTCCTGTAAAGCGCATTGCGTTCCATTCATGTCTGAAATGTGCTATATAAATAAAGCTTGATTTGATTTGACTGTACTTTACTGTACTGTTCCTCTGCTGTGCTCTACTCTGCTGTGCTGTACTGTGATGTGAAATATAGACGTCTATGATTGGTACAAACTTGGTCTGGTTCGGACCAACCAAATGTGGTGGTGTTTGGGGGCAGAGCTTATTAAAAAAACATATATATATATATATATATATATATATATATATATATATATATATATATATATATATATATATGCTAAATAAGATAATAATTTCTAACTTTGTGAACCTATTCAGGATACATCACCATGAAGAGAATGGTATTCATATCCATAATTATGCATTTCTGTATAGTACAGATCAGGTACCCATGATGTAATTCATTTACCGTAATTCAGTTACTGGATGTAAATCCACTTCACCTACTGTAGTTCAATGATCAAAATACACAAAATACATTTTTCAAACACAAGGTGTCATGTCATAGCAGACACCCCATTCTTTGTGCAGACATCTTAATTTGGAACAGATATCTAAACAGTTTTTGGAAAATGTTGTCACAAAAGATTTTACCGTAATTCTGTTACCAAACTTTGCATTTGCACAGTTCTTCCAGTAAATGTGTTTTTGTGACATTTTCTGTTTAAATATGGTCAAAGTTGTCCTTGTGCGGAGTTGTGTGGAGTTGTGTGGTTTGTTAAACTTTGAAATCAATGTTTGTTTTTTGGCATACATTTTAAAGTGAAAAATCTGAGTCAAAGTGTAATTCTAATACCATGGAATTGCGCGAATGGAACTGAGACTTGGAGGATGAGCAGAATTCGATCAGTTGACATCCCGTTGCTGTGATCGCTGTTGATTTGAAATCTCACAGACACATTTCGCTGGTCCCCACAAGTAAAAAGGCTATTTTAGGCTTAGGGGTTAGGTTTAGGGATAGGGTTACAATTGGGGTTAGGCTTAGGAGTTAGGGTAGGTCCTCTGAAATCAGAGTAGAGTTAGGGGATGAGGTGCTGACTACTTAAACCTCTGTTATCTACCTGGGATGTATCTTTGATGGAAGCTCGGGAGGTGTGAACATGGCCAATAAAGTGCTAGGGAAGTATTTTGGCTAGAAAGTCCAAGCTGCTTGATAAGGACTTCCTGAAAGTGCTAGCCACTGCCCTCATTCAATGCCACTTTGCCTACGCTAGTACTTCCTGGTTTGGGGGCTTATCTAAACTTACGAAGGGGAAGCCCCAGATAGCCCAGAATAATCTGATCAGGGTAGTATTGAAGGTGAGTCTAGGCACACATTGGCAGGAGCTGCTTTCAGGAACTAAACTGGCTGCCTGTTGAGGCTAGGGTGTTCCAGACTAGGTTTGGTTTACAGGAGTATTTATGATCATGCGCCCAGATATCTAAGTTATTACTTTCCTGTTGTGTTAGGGATGCACACAATCATAGCAGCAGGTGTTGCTTACGTATGTGTGCTTATACAGGGACAGGAGTAATGCTGGGAAAGGTACAGTACTTTCTTGTGTACTGGAGCCTCAGAATGGAATGAGTTGCCTCTGCCTATAAAAACAACGTCCTCTCTGGGCAGCTTTAAACATAAAGTAAAAATGTCATGTTTGTCATTTATTATCATGTCTTGTCCCTGTGCTCCCCATTCTATTCGTTTCCCTCTGCTGGTCTTATTTGGTTCTTTCCCTCCTTCTATCCCTCTCTCTCCCCCTCCCTCTCTCACTCTCTCGCTCTCTCTTCTCTCTATCGTTCCGTTCCTGCTCCCAGCTGTTCCTATTCCCCTAATCATCATTTAGTCTTCCCACACCTGTTCCCGATCCTTTCCCCTGATTAGAGTCCCTATTTATTCCTTTGTGTTCCGTTCCTGTCCCGTCGGTTCCTTGTTTAGTATTCACCATGCTGTGATTGCGTTTCGCCCTGTCCTGTCGTGTTTTTGCTGTGATTGTGTATCGCCCTGTCCTGTCGTGTTTTTTGCCTTCATCAGATGCTGCGTGTGAGCAGGTGTCTCTGTCAACTACGGCCTGCGCCTACCCGAAGCGACCTGCAGTCTGTGGCCGCTTCTCCAGTTATTCCCCTCTACAGACTAGAGGATTTCTGTTATTCCCTGTTTGGACTTAAATAAACTCTGTTTCTGTTAAGTCGCTTTTGGAGTCCTCTTTCACCTGCATGACAAAAAAACATGTTTTATGTCTTCTGTGCCCGTGTGAATAACCCCTATGATGTAACTGCAATGACGAGATAGATGTTCTTCTTCTGTGTTTTGGTTTCACTATTTCACTGCCACACTGTGTTTAACTGTGTTCGATCTTGTCTAGCCATCTTGTCTCAAGAGGACCACAATGGAAATATGTCCCAGACTTTATTGTGTGTTATCCTCCATGATTTTACTCATGTGCATGTATGACTTTTTCAAGCTTTACATGTGCTTGTTTTTTTTTTAAATGGTAGAGTTAATAAACTAAACTAAAAAACTAGGGTGAGGTTTAGCTTTAAAGGGGTTTGGGGTTAAAGTTAGGGATCAGGGGTGTGTTCTTAGTCCACTGCTGTACTCGCTGTTCACCCACAAATTCATGGCCACGCATGACTCCAACACCAACCCCTCCTAGTCAGACTTCGAAGGCTGCACACCACCCACCGCTTCCGAGTATATTATTCACCAATGTCCAGTCTCTAGACAACAAGGTAGACAAAATTAGGGCAAGGGTTGCCTTTCAGAGAGACGTCTGAGATTGTAACACACTACCTGCCGTCCAGGACACCTACAGCGTCCAATGTCACAGGAAGGCCAAAAAGATCATCAAGGACAACAACCACCCGAGCCACGGCCTGTTCACCCCGCTTAGAAGGCGAGGTCAGTACAGGCCCATCAAAGCTGGGACCAAGAGACTGAAAAACAGCTTCTATCTCAAGGCCATCAGACTGTTAAACAGCCATCACTAACACAGAGAGGCTGCTGCCTACATACAGACTCGAATCATTGGCCACTTTAATAAATGGATCACTAGTCACTTTAAATAATGCCACTTTAATAATGTTTACATATCTTACATTACTCATCTCATACTGTATGTTTATACTGTATTTTATACCATCTATTGCATCTGGTCTACGCGCTCTGGCCATCGCTCATCCATATATGTACATGTAGATATTCTTATTCCATCCCTTTAGATTTGTGTGTATAAGGTAGTTGTTTGCTAGATTACTTGTTACATATTACTGTACTGTCGAAACTAGAAGCACAAGCATTTCGCTACACTCCCATTAACATTTGCTAACCATGTGTATGTGAGCAATACAATTTGATTTGATCATCAAGTTTGCAGACCGACACATAGCGGTGGTAGGCCTGATCACCCTGGGCGATTAGTCAGCCTACAGGGAGGAGTTCAGAGACTTAGCAGTATGGTGCCAGGACAACAACCTCTCCTCAACGTCAGTAAGACCAAGGAGCTGATCATGGACTATTTGAGAAATAGAGAAGAGCACGCACCTATCTACATCTAAGGGCTGCTGTGGAGCGGTCGTGTGCTTCAGAAGTTCCTTGCGTACACATCACGAAGGACTTAATATGGTCCACACCCGCCCGCACAGTCGTGAAGAGGGCACGGCAGCGTCTCTTCCCCTCAGGAGGCTGAAAAGATTTGGCATGGGACCTGATCCTGAAAATGTTCTACAGCTGCGCCCATCGAGAGCATCTTGACTGGCTGCATCTGCTTGGTATGGCAAATGCACCACCCTTGACAGCAAGGCGCTGCAGAGGGTGGTGCGGGCGGCCCAGTACATCAAGCCAAGCTCACGGCTATCCAGGACCTCTTTATCAGGCGGTGTCAGCAGAAGCCACAAAAATTGCCAAAGACTCCAGCCACCCAAGCCATATACTGTCCACTCTGTAACCGTCCAGCAAACGGTACCGGAGCATGTCTCTCGGACCAACAAGCTCCGAGACAGCTACTACCCCCAAGCCAAGTCTGCTAAATAGCCAGAATGCTAAATAGTAAATTAATGGTACTCAGACTACCAGCACTGACTCTCTTGCACTGACCCTACACACATTCACTCGACCGGGGGTAAGTAACCCTGGTCCCTCGATTCTAATTGACCTGGTAAACCAGGTGTGTTGAATTTAGGCAATCACTGAACTGATCAATTAGCTTAGTTGGTCAGGTGTGGTGCCTAGTTGGACCAAAATCCTGCAGGACCTGTGGCACTCCAGGAACAGGGTTGCCTACCCCTGCACTGGACTATATATACAAACCACAAACGCACTCACTCCCACGCACATTCACATACCCTACACATACGCACACACACATAACACACAACGCGCAGACCGACACAACACACACACACATTACACGCACACGCGGGCTCGCCACACACTACACACACACACACACACACACATTCTACACTCATCATTCGCTGCTGCTGCTTTGTTCTTCACTTCACTCTTCTCCTGATCCATCCTGATGACGCATCTACCTCCAACGCGACTTAACAGAAGCAGAGTTTAATAATGTTCAAACGGAATAACTGACATCCTCTAGATTTGTAGAGGAAAACAACTGGAGAAGCGGCCACAGACTGCAGGTCGCTTCGGGTAGGCGCAGGCCGTAGTCGACTGAGACACCTGCTCACACGCAGCGTCTGATGAAGGCACAAAACACGACAGAACAGGGTGATACACAATCACGGCAAAAAAACACGACAGGACAGGGCGAAACGCAACCACAGCATGGTGAATACAATATAAGGAACCGACGGAACAGGAACGGATCACAAAGGAATAAATAGGGAGTCTAATCAGGGGAAAGGATCGGGAACAGGTGTGGAAGGACTAAATGATGATTAGGGGAATAGGAACAGCTGGGAGCAGGAACGGAACGACAGAGAGAAGAGAGAGCGAGAGAGTGAGAGAGGGAGGGGGAGAGAGAAGGATAGAACCAAACAAGACCAGCAGAGGGAAACGAATAGCATGGGGAGCACAGGGACAAGACATGACAATAAATGACAAACATGACAGTACCCCCACTCACCGAGCGCCTCTGGCGCACTCGAGGAGGAATCCTGGCGGCAACGGAGGAAATCATCGATGAGCGAACGGTCCAGCACGCCCCGAGACGGAACCCAACTCCTCTCCTCAGGACCGTAACCTCCCAATCCACTAGGTATTGGTGACCCGTCCCCGAGAACGCATGTCCATAATTTTATGTACCTTGTAAATAGGTGCGCTCGACAAGGACGGGAGGGGGGAGGGAAGACGAACGGGGGGTGCGAAGAAAGGGCTTAACACAGGAGACATGGAAGACAGGATGGACGCGACGAAGATGTCGCGGAAGAAGCAGTCGCACAGCGACAGGATTGACGACCTGGGAGACACGGAACGGACCAATGAACCGCGGAGTCAACTTACGAGAAGCTGTCGTAAGAGGAAGGTTGCGAGTGGAAAGCCACACTCTCTGGCCGCAACAATACCTTGACTCTTAATCCTGCGTTTATTGGCGGCTCTCACCGTCTGTGCCCTGTAACGGCAAAGTGCAGACCTCACCCTCCTCCAGGTGCGCCGTCAACGTTGGACAAACGCTTGAGCGGAGGGAACGCTGGACTCGGCAAGCTGGGATGAGAACAGAGGAGGCTGGTAAATCCAGACTACTCTGAAACGGAGATAACCCGGTAGCAGACGAAGGAAGCTACCAGAGCGTATTCTGCCCAGGGGAGCTGTTCTGCCCAAGACGCAGGGTTCCTGAAAGAAAGGCTGCGTAGTATGCGACCAATCGTCTGATTGGCCCTCTGCTTGACCGCTAGACTGGGGATGAAACCCGGAAGAGAGACTGACGGACGCACCAATCAAACGACAGAACTCCCTCCAAACTGTGACGTGAATTGGTGGACCTCTGTCTGAAACGGCGTCTAACGGAGGCCATGAATTCTGAATACATTCTCAATAATGATTTGTGCCGTCTCCTTAGCGGAAGGAAGTTTAGCGAGGGGAATGAAATGTGCCGCCTTAGAGAACCTATCGACAACCGTCAGAATCACAGTCTTCCCCGCAGACAAAGGCAGACCGGTAATGAAGTCTAAGGCAATGTGAGACCATGGTCGAGAAGGAATGGGGAGCGGTCTGAGACGACCGGCAGGAGGAGAGTTACCCGACTTAGTCTGCGCGCGCAGTCCGAACAGGCAGCCACGAAACGGCGCGTGTCACGCTTCCTGAGTCGGCCACCAAAAGCGCTGGCGAATAGACGCAAGAGTGCCTCGAACACCGGGATGACCCGCTAACTTGGCAGAGTGAGCCCACTGAAGAACAGCCAGACGAGTGGAAACAGGAACGGAAAAGGAGGTTACTAGGACAAGCGCGCGGCGACGCAGTGTGCGGAGTGCTTGCTTAACCTGTCTTTTCACCCCAGACTGTTAACCCGACAACACGCCCATAAGGAAGAATCCCCTCGGGATCAGTAGAAGCCACAGAAGAACTAAACAGACGGGATAAGGCATCAGGCTTGGTGTTCTTGCTACCCGGACGGTAAGAAATCACAAACTCGAAACGAGCGAAAAACAACGCCCAACGAGCTTGACGGGCATTAAGTCGTTGGCAGAACGGATGTACTCAAGGTTCTTATGGTCTCATCCAAACGACAAAAGGAACGGTCGCTCCAACCACTGTCGCCATTCGCCTAGGGCTAAGCGGATGGCGAGCAGTTCACGGTTACCCACATCATAGTTGCGCTCAGATGGCGACAGGCGATGAGAAAATAAGCGCAAGGATGAACCTTATCGTCAGACTGGAAGCGCTGGGATAGAATGGCTCCACGCCTGCCTCTGAAGCGCCAACCTCGACAATGAATTGTCTAGTGACGTCAGGAGTAACGAGATAGGAGCGGACGTGAAACGTTCTTTTAGAAGATCAAAAGCCCCTGGGCGGAACCGGACCACTTAAAACACGTCTTGACAGAAGTAAGAGCTGTGAGAGGGGCAGCAACTTGACCGAAATTACGAATGAAACGCCGATAGAAATTAGCGAAACCTAAAAGCGCTGCAACTCGACACGTGACCTTGGAACGGGCCAATCACTGACAGCTTGACCTTAGCGGAATCCATCTGAATGCCTTCAGCGGAAATAACGGGAACCGAGAAAAGTAACGGAGGAGACATGAAAAGAGCACTTCTCAGCCTTTACGTAGAGACAATTCTCTAAAAGGCGCTGTAGAACACGTCGAACGTGCTGAACATGAATCTCGAGTGACGGAGAAAAAAATCAGGATATCGTCAAGATAGACAAACAAAAATGTTCAGCATGTCTCTCAGAACATCATTAACTAATGCCTGAAAAACAGCTGGCGCATTGGCGAGACCGAACGGCAGAACCCGGTACTCAAAATGCCCTAACGGAGTATTAAACGCCGTTTTTCCACCGTCCCCTCTCTGATGCGCACGAGATGGTAAGCGTTACGAAGGTCCAACTTAGTAAAGCACCTGGCTCCCCTGGAATCTCGAAGGCTGATGACATAAGGGGGAGCGATAACGATTCTTAACCGTTATGTCATTCAGCCTCGACATAATCCACGCAGGGGCGCAGAGTACCGTCCTTTTAACAAAGAACCCCGCCCGGCCGGAGAGGAAGAAGGCACTATGGTACCGGCGTCAAGAGACACAGACAAATAATCCTCGAGAGCCTTACGTTCGGGAGCCGACAGAGAGTATAGTCTACTCGAGGAGGAGTGGTCCCCGGAAGGAGATCAATACTACAATCATACGACCGGTGAGGAGGAAGGGAGTTGGCTCGGGACCGACTGAAGACCGTGCGCAGATCATGATATTCCTCCGGCACTCCTGTCAAATCGCCAGGCTCCTCCTGAGAAGTAGGGACAGAAGAAATGGGAGGGATGGCAGACATTAAACACTTCACATGACAAGAAACGTTCCAGGATAGGATAGCATTACTCAGACCAATTAATAGAAGGATTATGACATACAAGCCAGGGGTGACCCAAAACAACAGGTGTAAACGGTGAACGGAAAATCAAAAAAGACATAGTCTCACTGTGGTTACCAGATACTGTGAGTTAAAGGTAGTGTCTCAAAATTTGATACTGGGAAGATGACTACCATCTAAGGCAAACATGGGCGAGGGCCTGTCTAACGGTCTGAAAGGAATGTTATGTTTCCGAGCCCATGCTTCGTCCATGAAACAACCTCAGCCCCAGAGTCAATCAAAGCACTGCATGTGGCACCCGAACCGGTCCAGCGTAGATGGACCGACATAGTAGTACAAGATCTAGATGAAGGGACCTGAGTAGTAGCGCTCACCAGTAGCCCTCCGCTTACTGATGGGCTCTGGCCTCTTACTGACACATGAAATAACAAAAATGTCCAGCAACTCCGCAATAGAGGCACAGGCGGTTGGTGATCCTCTGTTCCTCCCTTATTCGAGATGCGAATCCTCCCAGCTGCATGGGCTCAGTCTCAAAGCCAGAGGGAGATGGTTGCGATGCGGAGCAGGGAAACACCATGATGCGAGCTCTCTTCCACGAGCCCGGTGACGAAGATCTACCCGTCGTTCTACGGATGGCGAGAGCAATCAAAGAGTCCACATCTGAAGGAACCTCCCGGGAGAGAATCTCATCCTTAACCACTGCGTGGAGTCCCTCCAGAAAACGAGCGAGGGCAGCGCCGGCCCGTTCCACTCACTCGAGGCAGCAAGAGTGCGAAACTCAATGGAATAATCCGTTATGGACCGTCTCACCTTGGCATATGGAAGCCAGGCTCCCTAGAAGCCTCCTCACCAAAACTGAACGGTCAAAAACCCGGAATCATCTCCTCTTTAAAGTTCTGGAATCTGTTAGAGCAATCAGCCCTTGCCTCCCAGATAGCTGTGCCCCATTCCCCGAGCCCGGCCAGTAAGGAGTGAAATGACGGAAAGAACCCAGTCTCTCTAGAGTATGTGTGGGGTTGGAGAGAGAACACACCTCACACTGCGTGAGAAAAGGGGCGGCACTCAGTGGGCTGCCCGGAGCAGTAAGGTGGGTTATTAACCCTGGGGTTCAGGGAGGCTCGGCAGGCCAGGAGTAACAGGTGGCACGAGACGTAGACTCTGGAACTGTCCAGAGAGGTCGGAAACCTGAGCGGCCAGGTTCTCCACGGCATGGCGAGCAGCAGACAATTCCTGCTCGTGTCTGCCGAGCATGGCTCCTGATCTCGACGGCAGTGTAACGAGCGTCTGAAGTCGCTGGGTCCGCCCTTGGTCGGTTCCTTCTGTCATGCAGGTGAAAGAGGACCCAAAAGCGACTTAACAGAAGCAGAGTTTAATAATGTTCAAAACGGAATAACTGACATCCTCTAGATTTGTAGAGGGGAAAACAACTGGAGAAGCGGCCACAGACTGCAGGTCGCTCGGGTAGGCGCAGGCCGTAGTCGACTGAGACACCTGCTCACACGCAGCGTCTGATGAAGGCACAAAACACGACAGAACAGGGTGATACACAATCACGGCAAAAACACGACAGGACAGGGCGAAACGCAACCACAGCATGGTGAATACAATATAAGGAACCGACGGAACAGGAACGGATCACAAAGGAATAAATAGGGAGTCTAATCAGGGGAAAGGATCGGGAACAGGTGTGGAAGGACTAAATGATGATTAGGGGAATAGGAACAGCTGGGAGCAGGAACGGAACGACAGAGAGAAGAGAGAGCGAGAGAGTGAGAGAGGGAGGGGGAGAGAGAAGGATAGAACCAAACAAGACCAGCAGAGGGAAACGAATAGCATGGGGAGCACAGGGACAAGACATGACAATAAATGACAAACATGACAC
>NW_025752299.1:0-12963 GCF_021184085.1 Oncorhynchus gorbuscha | reverse complement strand
AGACTGATGAGAGGACTGAGTGAGCTGAATGTTAGATTAGCCCAAAGAAAGAGAGAAGTTTGTTGAAAATTGCTGAGGATATAGTCAGATTGCCATGACTTTATTGAGATCTGCTCTGAATGATGGCATACATGCAATCTGTTACTATTGAAACCATAGCCCTAAGATACATTATCCAAGAGACGATCAAATAGCTGTGCTTCATGGAGCTATGGTGATGAAACATCGGTTGAGAGGTACATCATCTGATCTCTCAAATGCTCAGTTTCTCTCCAAATCAGTAGGGCTGAAGGCAGAGACGTGATCATTGGAAAACTGAGGTTATCAACAGAACATCTCATCTTTAAAACAAAGGGGGAAATATATTTACTGCTGTAACTTGTGATAGGGCTCCACTGAGGCCCCTGGCTAATAGCTTACACTCATCTTGGGGTTGACTCTCTCTCTGGCTCTATAAGTATCATTAACATCAGCCATAGATAATTATATCTCCGGGTGAGTTTCATTTCAGGATGGCTGGCTGCACTTCTTCATAACCCCTCTATTACAGGAAACATCTGCATCAGCCATTCATTGTTGCTGTGTTATCCTTATCGCATAAGTCATTGTTTCTCTGAATCCTTATCAAATAAAAATATCCTACGAATAAGGATTTTGTTTTTGATTCATGAATAAAGGTTGCCAATGGTCTTTCTTGTCCAGAACTAATTTGTCCCACAATTCCTGGCTGCAGCTCAGGAAACTGCTGTGGTAGCCATTTTGTAATTACAAAGGTGTTCTCTACCAGAGACAGAAGAGGAAGTGAGACACCCCACTCGCTGGATTTCGTCATTTTTTTCTGGTTCAATGAAGGTCAATGAACTACGTAGACCAGACCCAGCTGCTATTGCGTTAGTGTCTATGGGAGAAACATACAGTTGACCAGAACTGACCATTTTTTCAATGGTAAAAGGCTTGAGTGAACTATCTTCATTTATCCACAATCTTTACTCTACTAAAGCACAAGGAAGACAACTCCATAGGACACCAATGGAAAATCTCAATGGCATAATCCGGGCGTAAAAAAAAGCGAACATGTTTAATTTCAGGTCGCAATTGTAAATTATAACTTTTTCTCAACTTGCCTACCTGGTTAAATAAAGGTTAAATAAAAATAAAATAAATAAATAAATATGGAATTGTTTTAAGATGGTCATACAATGGATCAACAAGCTATTTGATTTAACACATTCATAAATGACAGTCAAAAAATAAATCATATCGTGTCCTATATCTAAGAGATATAAGAAAGCTCAGGAAAATTGTTATTTTTTGACACATATTTAACCCCTATTTTGATCCTCCGTACTTCCATTCATTTTTTATGGGTTTACCTTCAGACGAGTCCTGTGACACTTTATTTTTTAATTATTATATATGTTTTAAATGTAACCTTTATTTAACTAGGCAAGTCAGTTAAGATCAAAATACTTATTTACAATGACGGCCTACCCTGGCCAAACCCGGACGACGCTGGGCCAATTGCACACCGCCCCTATGGGACTCCCAATCACGGCCTGATGTGATGCATCCAACTTTCCAAGCAAGTCATTTTTGGCTAGCCAAAGCAGTCAACCAGATAGCTAGCTGTTTAGCTTTCTAGCACATGCACTCATTTATTTGTAAACAATTAACAAGCTAGTTATCTAACACATGTTATTGTCAATCTGTCAACAGAGTAGCTAGCAAGCGACAAAATATGCCTAATAACAGTCTAAAAACCCCTTGAGGGCAAATAAATCCGATATGACCATTCAGACACAAGTTACATGGCCTGGAATCAGATTTGTATCTGACTTCAAACCACCTTTGTGGCTTGAAATAGCCGGTTCATGTGCCTTTAAGCTGTTCAGACTGCAGGAAAAATAACAGATTGGAATCTGAAATGCAAATAGGATTTGAGTTCTCAAACTGCCAATGTGAACAAGGCTTAATTGACCGCACCTTAAAGCGGATGTAGTAGTCAGCTTGTATTCCTGATTGCTGCCAAACTCTCCCTACACTGTGCATATGAAATGTGTAACTAAATCAAGTCAATCGTGAGTTAAATAAGCTATAATATTCTGTCAAATGAATTTGTAGTCTAACAAAGTTGTTTCAAATGGCACATATTTTGACATTTACGCGGAAATGTTTTAATGAAGTATAGCCCTACTACGGTTCTTATAATAACTATTTGACATACATCAGCCTTATGGTATCTTATACTCCTAATAGATTGTTATTTCATTGAGGGTGTGAAAAGAGAACCTAGACAGCGAAAGTTGCAGCTGTCTGGTATGAACGTAAGATCAGCTAAATCACTGGCGTGCAATCTCCTGTTGGTATCTTTTTTGAGAAAGCTGTCACCACTGACAAAAATGGACATTCTCAATAAAGGCCTTATTTACACCTCTCTACACATATTTGCCACTGTACCATTTGCACTATAGAAGTTATCATCAGTAAAGAGATGGGATTGTAATCCTCAGACCCTCTACTGATAGGATCCATTGTCATATCATGAAGATTTTCATCGTTAGTCCGTTTTTTTTATATTACTTAAATATCAGTAACTTTAAACTATAATTTTGGTGATTTTTAAACAGAAAAACATCCAGTAACGGTCAAATAAAAACATTTCGGGATGACTTTTACTTTTTTATTAGTTGTATGATCATTTGACCTTAATGCTGCTAGCTTCACAATGCTCATCGGTACATTGTGTCGGATCAGCAGTACTTTGAAAACTGCATCTGAGCATCGCAGCTCCAGTATCAAGCTTCCCATCACTACACCTGACAACTCTGAGGGCCTAAACCTCTTTTTATTGATCCTTTATTTAATTAGGCAAGTCATTTAAGAACAAATTCTTATTTAAATGACGGCCCACACCGGCCAAACCCAAACGACACACTTTTAAAAATTTGTGTATTTCTTTAAATTAAATTTTATCCCCTTTTTCATGGTATCCAACTGTTAGTAGCTACTATCTTGTCTCATCACTACAACTCCCGTACGGGCTCGGGAGAGATGAAGGTTGAAAGTCATGCGTCCTCCGATACACAACCCAACCAAGCCGCACTGCATCCAACCCGGAAGCCAGCCGCACCAATGTGTCGGAGGAAACACCGCGCAACTGGCAACCTTGGTTAGCGTGCACTGCACCCGGCCAGCCACAGGACTCGCTGGTGCATGATGCTTGATGAGACAAGGATATCCCTACCGGTCAACCCCTCCCTAACCCGGATGACGCTATGCCAATTGTGCGTCGCCCCACGGACCTCCAGGTCGCGGCCGGTTACGACAGAGCCTGGGCGCAAACCCAGAGTCTCTGGTGGCACCCAGCGCCCTTAACCACTGTGCCACCCGGGAGGCCCACCTTTTACGTTTTAAAGAAAACAAGAGGGGTATCCGTGCTTATAAACACTGGGTCGCTGCACAACTCCCCTCTTTTCAAAGAGTGCTTCCTCGCTCTAGCCGTAACAGAACCACGCCTTACAGCACATATGTCAGAGTCAAGGCCCGCGGGCCACATCCGGCCCGCGAGAAGGTTTTTTACGGCCCCTGGGATGATCTTGATTTGTTATTAGAACCGGCCCGCAGACCGCAGCAAGCCGGCAGCCCGCAGATCTTTTACACGCACCAATACTACATTTCCCACAATGCAACGGTGACGCACCGAGCAGTAGGCTGCTTCATTTCAATATTTATTGGCACAGCAGTTGTCAGCATCACAGTAAAATTAACTTTCAGATACCCATCAAAAATGGCAAAACGGAAGGTGGACACTGAGAACCGGGGGTTTCAAACAAGGTGGGAGTCGGAGTATTTGTTCACGGAGGTAGCTGGAAAACCTGTGTGTCTTCTGTGTGGAGAAAGTGTGGCGGTACTGAAAGAGTATAATCTGAGACGACATTATGAAACGAAACACGCGGACAAAAACAAGAATATGGACATGGAACAAAGGCTACAAAAGGCAGAGGAATTAAAACGAGGCCTCAAATCTCGACAGGCTCTGTTCAAAAAAGCCAAATCACAAGGCCAGGCTGCTGTCAAGGCCAGTTTTATTTTGGCAGAAGAGATCGCTAAATCAGCCCGGCCATTTACGGAGGGGGATTTTCCGACGGAGCACCTGCGATGTGTGGACACAGGAGCGGACTGGTTGCGAAGATACGGGAAAAGATGCAAGAGGAAAACGCGACAGGTGAGCTGACAGCTTATCATTGTATCATACACCAGGAAGCGTTGTGCGGTAAAGCCTTGAAAATGGAGCATGTAATGAGCATCATCACGCGCACAGTTAACTTTATCAGAGCCAAAGGTTTGAATCACCGCCAGTTCAAGGCATTTCTGACGGAGTTAGAAACGGAGCATGGTGATTTGCCTTATCACACAGAGGTGCGATGGCTAAGCCAGGGAAAGGTGCTTCAAAGATGTTTCGAGCTTCGTGAGGAGATTTGTCTGTTCTTGGACAGCAAAGGGAAAGACACAACACAACTCCGAGACGAAATGTTTCTGTGTGAAATGGCTTTTCTGTGTGACATTACAAGTCATCTGAATGCAATGAACTTGCAGCTGCAGGGTCGGGATCGTGTCATCTCTGATATGTACAGTACAGTGAAGGCATTTAAAACCAAACTGTGCGGCAGTGGGTGCTGCGGAGTTCGCCCGTTTCCTCCCCGACACAATGCCCCAGCTGCGCATCCAGGCTGCTCAAACGTTGTCTATGTTTGGCAGCACATACCTGTGTGAACAACTGTTTTCTTTGATGAACTTGAACAAAACATCACACAGAAGTCGACTTACTGCTGAACACCTCCACTCAATTCTGAGGATTTCCTCAGCTCAGAGCCTTACCCCGAACATTGATGAACTTGTGGAAAAGATGGGACACCACCAAGTATCACCCTCAACCTCAAACAAGTGAACATTACTGTGCAATCACATATTTAGAGTTTTTACTCAGTTCAAGTTTAAAAGTTAAAGTTTAATATTTGTTTTCACTGCATGTTACTTCTCCTTAAACAAAGTGTTGTTTTTGATTAATAGATTTTTGCACTTTATTTTATTGTATTTCAATCCAATTATATTTTAAAAATATTTCAGTTGAGTGGATGATAGAAAATTGCTATTATTGTTTTTTTCTTTGAAGTAAATTTAGCCCACTTTTGCTAAAATAGAAAATATAGGCTACTGATGGTGCCTTGAATACCGGTTTCTTTCATTTAATGTTCATGTTATGGGGATTTTTATATAAAGGAAATTTGTCTTTTGTGTCTGTTGAAAATTAAAGATTACTGACAGAGCCATAAGAAAATATTGCTTTATTTATCTGATCATATTGGAATATATTTGTTAGGTTTTCAGTAGGTTCAATTAGGTTCACTAGACTATATGCGTCATTTAAAATTTTTTCAATGAACATTCGAACAGTCCGGCCCTCGGCTTGTAGCTAAATTTTTTATTTGGCCCTCCGTCCATTTGACTTTGACACCCCTGCCTTACAGGAACACGCTCAGCGGCCAAGCACACGCATGTTGGTGGATGCAAGGGCCGATCACTTCCGACACCAGTGTGATGAAACAGGCAGGGAGCGTGTACTCTGCCTAACACCTAATTCTAGAAGAGCTCCTGACTTCTGAGTTTGGAATGGTTCTTTGATGTTGTCTGCACAATGTGTCAATAATGAAGGGGTCTGTGCTTTTACTGGTTGGCTCTCTGTGTCTTTCTCACTCAAACACTCATACGCACAGCCACACACTGCCACACACTGCCACACACAGCCACACACAGCCACACACAGTCCCCGAGCACCGCCCCTCTTTCAAATACCCCCAATAATTGTTGTTGTTGTTGTTGAGAGAACCAATCAACAAATTTTGGAGCGAATGCTGCATTAACAGCCTCCTTTACAGACCAGTGTGGTCACAGCTCTCCTTGCACTCTGAGTCACATGGGTTGCGTCAGCCGGGCTAGGAAGCGTGCTTGTCCACAGTGGTATTTGAACCCCTAACCTTCTGGCCCGTAGCCCAGCGTGCCATTGACTGTGCCACAAAAGCCTGCTCATGTGGAAGAGTAGATCAAGCGGTTATATACACAGGGTCGCTACAATACTGTAGAAGTGGAAACAAAAATGACTGTACCTTTGGGCCAAACAGCAGTGCAAATCCTGCCTACGGAAATGTAACATAATCGAGTTCTCCTCTTGTCAAGCAGAGGTGAGTCTGCCCAGTGACAAAAAAAAGTGTCCAAGTCTTTAGGAAGACAGAGTCACGTCTGTGCACTGTTCATGAGTGAGTTTTGGATCATATCAATTGCAGTGAGTCAAACACAACGTCAATCAACATGATGATAGTCAGACACAACGAATGTCAACCCTGTCAGTGTCTGAGAGTTAGCGTGAGTGAAAATCAGCTGCGGTCTCGTTGGGTGTAGCCTAGCTCTCGCTCAACCAAAGTGGGCTTTGTCTTTGGTTCTCAGTTGAAGCATTAATGAAGGCACAGGAATGTTAACAACAGCCTCAACACTCTGTCTACATGTTAATAATCCTCGCTTGCGATAGGTTTTGGCAACCTTTCGAATGTTAATTTCTTATGATCGAGAAAAACACATTTCATAAAACAAAAGGTACAATTATTACACGCCCTGAAACATGATTCGACACGGCCTTATTTCCATGTTACAGCTTGTTAACCTAAGAGAGAGATGACCACCTGTTCTAATTAGCTATCTAGTTTCTCCAAACACCTGTGTATAACAGGTGAAGGACGCCAGGAAAGTGTTGTAACTGAGAAATACTGTCTGATATAAATGTGTTGAAACAGTGTACAGTAAGTGTATATTTTGTATTTGTAAAATGATTCGGATGTGTTATGAAAGGAGAAAGATTTATGTTTCTACAACCGTATCGCAATTGAGAATCGATTCAAATTTCGATGGAGAATTTAGATGTTTTGGCTGCCAGAGCCAGTTTACCTCTAAACAAAACATATACGGTCCTAGTGTCATGTTTTGTCATTGATTATCATGCCTTGTCCCTGTTCTTCTCCTTCTATTCGTTTCCCTCTGCTGGTCTTATTAGGTTCTTTCCCTCTTTCTATCCCTCTCTCTCCCCCTCCCTCTCTCACTCTCCCGCTCTCTCTTCTCTCTATCGTTCCGTTCCTGCTCCCAGCTGTTCCTATTCCCCTAATCAATCATTTAGTCTTCCCACACCTGTTCCCAGTCCTTTTCCCTGATTAGAGTCCCTATTTCTCTCCTTGTTATTCGTTTCTGCCCTGTCGGTTCCTTGTCTAGAATTCACCGTGCTGTGTTTGTGTATCGCCCTGTCGTGTCGTGTTTTCCTCAGATGCTGCGTGGTGAGCAGGTGTCTGAGTCTGTTTGGTTCAAGTGCCTTCCCGAGGCAACCTGCTGTTCACCTGCTGTTCAAGATCGAGTCTCCAGTTTGTCCTCGTCATTTCGAGTGAAAGTTGTGTTTTTTGATTGTATTTACTTTACTGGATTAAAGACTCTGTTTTCGCCAAGTCGCTTTTGGGTCCTCTTTCACCTGCATGACAGAAGGAACCGACCAAGGAATGGACCCAGCGACTTCAGACGCTCGTTACACTGCCGTCGAGATCCAAGGAGCCATGCTCGGCAGACACGAGCAGGAATTGTCTGCTGCTCGCCATGCCGTGGAGAACCTGGCCGCTCAGGTTTCCGACCTCTCTGGACAGTTCCAGAGTCTTCGTCTCGTGCCACCTGTTACTTCCTGGCCTGCCGAGCCTCCAGAACCTAGGGGTTAATAACCCACCTTGCTACTCCGGGCAGCCCACTGAGTGCCGCTCCTTTCTCACGCAGTGTGAGATTGTGTTCTCTCTCCAACCCAACACATACTCTAGAGAGAGAGCTCGGGTTGCTTACGTCATTTCACTCCTTACTGGCCGGGCTCGAGAATGGGGCACAGCTATCTGGGAGGCAAGGGCTGATTGCTCTAACAAGTACCAGAACTTTAAAGAGGAGATGATTCGGGTTTTTGACCGTTCAGTTTTTGGTAGGGAGGCTTCTAGGGCTCTGGCTTCCCTATGCCAAGGTGAACGGTCCATAACGGATTATTCTATTGAGTTTCGCACTCTTGCTGCCTCTAGTGAGTGGAACGAGCCGGCGCTGCTCGCTCATTTTCTGGAGGGACTCCACGCAGTGGTTAAGGATGAGATTCTCTCCCGGGAGGTTCCTTCAGATGTGGACTCTTTGATTGCTCTCGCCATCCGCATAGAACGACGGGTAGATCTTCGTCACCGGGCTCGTGGAAGAGAGCTCGCATCAACGGTGTTTCCTGCTCCGCATCGCAACCATCTCCCTCCTCTGGCTCAGAGACTGAGCCCATGCAGCTGGGAGGGATTCGCATTTCGACTAAGGAGAGGGAACGGAGGATCACCAACCGCCTGTGCCTCTATTGCGTGGAGTTGCTGGACATTTTGTTAATTCATGTCCAGTAAAGCCAGAGCTCATCTGTAAGCGGAGGGCTACAGGTGAGCGCAACTACTCAAGTCTCTCCATCAAAATCCTGTACTACTTTGTCGGTCCATCTACGCTGGACCGGTTCGGGTGCTACATGTAGTGCCTTGATAGACTCTGGGGCTGAGGGTTGTTTCATGGACGAAGCATGGGTTCGGAAACATGACATTCCTTTCAGAGAGTTAGAGAAGCCTACGCCCATGTTCGCCTTAGATGGTAGTCATCTTCCCAGTATCAGATTTGAGACACTACCTTTAACCCTCACAGTATCTGGTAACCACAGTGAGACTATTTCTTTTTTGATTTTTCGTTCACCGTTTACACCTGTTGTTTTGGGTCATCCCTGGCTAGTATGTCATAATCCTTCTATTAATTGGTCTAGTAATTCTATCCTATCCTGGAACGTTTCTTGTCATGTGAAGTGTTTAATGTCTGCCATCCCTCCCGTTTCTTCTGTCCCTACTTCTCAGGAGGAACCTGGCGATTTGACAGGAGTGCCGGAGGAATATCATGATCTGCGCACGGTCTTCAGTCGGTCCCGAGCCAACTCCCCTTCCTCCTCACCGGTCGTATGATTGTAGTATTGATCTCCTTCCGGGGACCACTCCTCCTCGGGGTAGACTATACTCTCTGTCGGCTCCCGAACGTAAGGCTCTCGAGGATTATTTGTCTGTGTCTCTTGACGCCGGTACCATAGTGCCTTCTTCCTCTCCGGCCGGGGCGGGGTTCTTTTTTGTTAAGAAGAAGGACGGTACTCTGCGCCCCTGCGTGGATTATCGAGGGCTGAATGACATAACGGTTAAGAATCGTTATCCGCTTCCCTTATGTCATCAGCCTTCGAGATTCTGCAGGGAGCCAGGTGCTTTACTAAGTTGGACCTTCGTAACGCTTACCATCTCGTGCGCATCAGAGAGGGGGACGAGTGGAAAACGGCGTTTAACACTCCGTTAGGGCATTTTGAGTACCGGGTTCTGCCGTTTGGTCTCACTAATGCGCCAGCTGTTTTTCAGGCATTAGTTAATGATGTTCTGAGAGACATGCTGAACATCTTTGTTTTTGTCTATCTTGACGATATCCTGATTTTTTTCTCCGTCACTCGAGATTCATGTTCAGCACGTTCGACGTGTTCTACAGCGCCTTTTAGAGAATTGTCTCTACGCAAAGGCTGAGAAGTGCTCTTTTCATGTCTCCTCCGTTACTTTTCTCGGTTCCGTTATTTCCGCTGAAGGCATTCAGATGGATTCCGCTAAGGTCCAAGCTGTCAGTGATTGGCCCGTTCCAAGGTCACGTGTCGAGTTGCAGCGCTTTAGGTTTCGCTAATTTCTATCGGCGTTTCATTCGTAATTTCGGTCAAGTTGCTGCCCCTCTCACAGCTCTTACTTCTGTCAAGACGTGTTTTAAGTGGTCCGGTTCGCCCAGGGAGCTTTTGATCTTCTAAAGGAACGTTTTACGTCCGCTCCTATCCTCGTTACTCCTGACGTCACTAGACAATTCATTGTCGAGGTTGACGCTTCAGAGGTAGGCGTGGGAGCCATTCTATCCCAGCGCTTCCAGTCTGACGATAAGGTTCATCCTTGCGCTTATTTTTCTCATCGCCTGTCGCCATCTGAGCGCAACTATGATGTGGGTAACCGTGAACTGCTCGCCATCCGCTTAGCCCTAGGCGAATGGCGACAGTGGTTGGAGGGGGCGACCGTTCCTTTTGTCGTTTGGACAGACCATAAGAACCTTGAGTACATCCGTTCTGCCAAACGACTTAATGCCCGTCAAGCTCGTTGGGCGTTGTTTTTCGCTCGTTTCGAGTTTGTGATTTCTTACCGTCCGGGTAGCAAGAACACCAAGCCTGATGCCTTATCCCGTCTGTTTAGTTCTTCTGTGGCTTCTACTGATCCCGAGGGGATTCTTCCTTATGGGCGTGTTGTCGGGTTAACAGTCTGGGGAATTGAAAGACAGGTTAAGCAAGCACTCACGCACACTGCGTCGCCGCGCGCTTGTCCTAGTAACCTCCTTTTCGTTCCTGTTTCCACTCGTCTGGCTGTTCTTCAGTGGGCTCACTCTGCCAAGTTAGCTGGTCATCCCGGTGTTCGAGGCACTCTTGCGTCTATTCGCCAGCGCTTTTGGTGGCCGACTCAGGAGCGTGACACGCGCCGTTTCGTGGCTGCTTGTTCGGACTGCGCGCAGACTAAGTCGGGTAACTCTCCTCCTGCCGGTCGTCTCAGACCGCTCCCCATTCCTTCTCGACCATGGTCTCACATCGCCCTAGACTTCATTACCGGTCTGCCTTTGTCTGCGGGGAAGACTGTGATTCTTACGGTTGTCGATAGGTTCTCTAAGGCGGCACATTTCATTCCCTCGCTAAACTTCCTTCCGCTAAGGAGACGGCACAAATCATTATCGAGAATGTATTCAGAATTCATGGCCTCCCGTTAGACGCCGTTTCAGACAGAGGCCCGCAATTCACGTCACAGTTTTGGAGGGAGTTCTGTCGTTTGATTGGTGCGTCCGTCAGTCTCTCTTCCGGGTTTCATCCCCAGTCTAACGGTCAAGCAGAGAGGGCCAATCAGACGATTGTCGCATACTACGCAGCCTTTCTTTCAGAAACCCTGCGTCTTGGGCAGAACAGCTCCCCTGGGCAGAATACGCTCACAATTCGCTTCCTTCGTCTGCTACCGGGTTATCTCCGTTTCAGAGTAGTCTGGGTTACCAGCCTCCTCTGTTCTCATCCCAGCTTGCCGAGTCCAGTGTTCCCTCCGCTCAAGCGTTTGTCCAACGTTGTGAGCGCACCTGGAGGAGGGTGAGGTCTGCACTTTGCCGTTACAGGGCACAGACTGTGAGAGCCGCCAATAAACGCAGGATTAAGAGTCCAAGGTATTGTTGCGGCCAGAGAGTGTGGCTTTCCACTCGCAACCTTCCTCTTACGACAGCTTCTCGTAAGTTGACTCCGCGGTTCATTGGTCCGTTCCGTGTCTCCCAGGTCGTCAATCCTGTCGCTGTGCGACTGCTTCTTCCGCGACATCTTCGTCGCTGGCCCATCCTGTCTTCCATGTCTCCTGTGTCAAGCCCTTTCTTCGCACTCCCGTTCGTCTTCCCTCCCCCCTCCCGTCCTTGTCGAGAGCGCACCTATTTACAAGGTACATAAGATCATGGACAGGCGTTCGGGGACGGGGTCACCAATACTTAGTGGATTGGGAGGGTTACGGTCCTGAGGAGAGGAGTTGGGTTCCGTCTCGGGACGTGCTGGACCGTTCACTCATTGATGATTTCCTCCGTTGCCGCCAGGATTCCTCTCGAGTGCGCCAGGAGGCGCTCGGTGAGTGGGGGGTACTGTCATGTTTTGTCATTGATTATCATGCCTTGTCCCTGTTCTTCTCCTTCTATTCGTTTCCCTCTGCTGGTCTTATTAGGTTCTTTCCCTCTTTCTATCCCTCTCTCTCCCCCTCCCTCTCTCACTCTCCCGCTCTCTTCTCTCTATCGTTCCGTTCCTGCTCCCAGCTGTTCCTATTCCCCTAATCAATCATTTAGTCTTCCCACACCTGTTCCCGATCCTTTTCCCTGATTAGAGTCCCTATTTCTCTCCTTGTTATTCGTTTCTGCCCTGTCGGTTCCTTGTCTAGAATTCACCGTGCTGTGTTTGTGTATCGCCCTGTCGTGTCGTGTTTTCCTCAGATGCTACGTGGTGAGCAGGTGTCTGAGTCTGTTTGGTTCAAGTGCCTTCCCGAGGCAACCTGCTGTTCACCTGCTGTTCAAGATCGAGTCTCCAGTTTGTCCTCGTCATTTCGAGTGAAAGTTGTGTTTTTTGATTGTATTTACTTTACTGGATTAAAGACTCTGTTTTCGCCAAGTCGCTTTTGGGTCCTCTTTCACCTGCATGACACCTAGCCTAAACTCCTTAAAGGATCTGCATGGTCAATCTGCGTCTGCACTGGTCCAGCATTTACAGTGATACAGCGTATCCAGACGCCAGTACTTCTCGGAGCAGTAGGTGGGGACCTCATGCCCCCACCTACCATCAACCAATCATGTCAATGCTGAGTTATACAGAGCCCTGGGTATTGTTATAAACGGGTCAAAAAATAAATACATACATTTGGCCTCTCCATACAAAGCCTCCGACCACAATTTCGGATCAATCATAAATTGTCTCTTCAAAGCCCAGTGCAGTCAAAAATGTGATTTTCCTTTGTCTTATATATATTTCCACAAACGGAGATTTCTAATAATACTGTGAAATTGTGAAAAATTTGATAATGCCTTTTTAGTGGAAGACCTGTTTGAAAATCCTGCCTGAAATTTCTGCCTGTTTTGGTGACATCACCAGTCGGTAAATTAGTTAATAGACCAATAAGAAAGAGAGTTCCAAACCTCTCTGCCAATAACAGCTAGTTTTCCATTTCCCACACCCCACAGACAATCCTAGCAAAATTCTTGCTTGAGGAATTGTTCTTGGCT
>NW_025752298.1:5000-12965 GCF_021184085.1 Oncorhynchus gorbuscha | reverse complement strand
TCATACCGTTCCTTTACCAGAGACCTACCGGAGGATATAGTATTATAGATAGTGAGTCAGTCACATTACAGATCCTACTGTTGTCACTAGACAGTATCTACATTTACACAGCGTCATACCGTTCCTTTACCAGAGACCTACCGGAGGATATAGTATTATAGATAGTGAGTCAGTCACATTACAGATCCTACTGTTGTCACTAGACAGTATCTACATTTACACAGCATCATACCGTTCCTTTACCAGAGACCTACCGGAGGATATAGTATTATAGATAGTGCACCCAAGTGCCACTATTTCTTTCCAAACCTAAACAAAAAATTGTTTTAGATGCTAACAAATGCTAACCAAGTACTAGTGAATTCTAAATAGCGGACACTAGCTAAATGCTAACAGGCGCAAGGCAACATAAATGAATTGCAAGGACAGACAGAGACAATACATATTAGAATCACCTTTGGCAGTGATTACAGCT
This sequence comes from Oncorhynchus gorbuscha, assembly GCF_021184085.1. Taxonomy (NCBI): domain Eukaryota; kingdom Metazoa; phylum Chordata; class Actinopteri; order Salmoniformes; family Salmonidae; genus Oncorhynchus; species Oncorhynchus gorbuscha. The sequence continues at coordinate 12,490 of NW_025752298.1, read as the reverse complement.
GTGAGTCTTTCTGGGTGAGTCTCTAAGAGTGATTACAGCTGTGAGTCTTTCTGGGTGAGTCTCTAAGAGTGATTACAGCTGTGAGTCTTTCTGGGTAAGTCTCTAAGAGTGATTACAGCTGTGAGTCTTTCTGGGTGAGTCTCTAAGAGTCATTACAGCTGTGAGTCTTTCTGGGTGAGTCTCTAAGAGTGATTACAGCTGTGAGTCTTTCTGGGTGAGTCTCTAAGAGTGATTACAGTTGTGAGTCTTTCTGGGTAAGTCTCTAAGAGCTGTGGGTCTTTCTGGGCGAGTCTCTAAGAGTGATTACAGCTGTGAGTCTTTCTGGGTAAGTCTCTAAGAGTGATTACAGCTGTGAGTCTTACTGGGTAAGTCTCTAAGAGTGATTACAGCTGTGAGTCTTTCTGGGTAAGTCTCTAAGAGTGATTACAGCTGTGAGTCTTTCTGGGTAAGTCTCTAAGAGTGATTACAGCTGTGAGTCTTACTGGGTAAGTCTCTAAGAGTGATTACAGCTGTGAGTCTTTCTGGGTAAGTCTCTAAGAGTGATTACAGCTGTGAGTCTTTCTGGGTTAGTCTCTAAGAGTGATTACAGCTGTGAGTCTTTCTGGGTAAGTCTCTAAGAGTGATTACAGCTGTGAGTCTTTCTGGGTAAGTCTCTAAGAGTGATTACAGCTGTGAGTCTTTCTGGGCGAGTCTCTAAGAGTGATTACAGCTGTGAGTCTTTCTGGGTAAGTCTCTAAGAGTGATTACAGCTGTGAGTCTTTCTGGGTAAGTCTCTAAGAGTGATTACAGCTGTGAGTCTTTCTGGGCGAGTCTCTAAGAGTGATTACAGCTGTGAGTCTTTCTGGGTAAGTCTCTAAGAGTGATTACAGCTGTGAGTCTTTCTGGGTAAGTCTCTAAGAGTGATTACAGCTGTGAGTCTTTCTGGGCGAGTCTCTAAGAGTGATTACAGCTGTGAGTCTTTCTGGGTAAGTCTCTAAGAGTGATTACAGCTGTGAGTCTTTCTGGGTAAGTCTCTAAGAGTGATTACAGCTGTGAGTCTTTCTGGGTAAGTCTCTAAGAGTGATTACAGCTGTGAGTCTTTCTGGGTGAGTCTCTAAGAGCTTTGCACACCTGGATTGTACAATATTTGCTTATTATTATTTTAAAAATTATTCAAGCTCTGTCAAATTGGTTGTTGTTTTTGCAAGACAGCCATTTTCAAGTTTTGCCATAGATTTTCAAGCAGATTTAAGTCAAAACTGTAACTCGGCCTCTGAGGAACATTCACTGTCTTCTTGGTAAGTACCTCCTTGTGTTTTAGGTTATTGTCCAGCTGAAAGGAACATTCATCCATCTCTCAGTGTCTGGATGAAAACAGACTGAACCAGGTTCTCCCTCTAGGATTTTGCCTGTGCTGAGCTCCATTCCATTTATTTTGTATCCTAAAAAACTCCATAACGATTACAAGCATACCCATAACATGATGCAGCCACAACTATGACTGAAAGTATGAAGAGTTTTACTTAGTGATGTATTGTATTTGCCCCAAACATAACGCTTTGTATTCAGGACAAAAAGTTCATTGCTTTGCCACATTTTTTCCAGTATTACTTTAGTGCCTTGTTGCAAACAGGAAGCATGTTTTAGAATATTTGTATTCTGTAGAGGCGTCGTTCCTAACTCAGTTGCCGGAGAGGAAGGAAACCGCTCAGGGATTTCACCATGAGGCCAATGGTGAGTTTAAAACAGTTACAGAGTTGAATTGGCTGTGAGACGAGGAAACTGAGATAGGATCAACAACATGGTGGTTACTCCACAATACAAACCTACAGGGTGAAAAGAAAGAAGTGTGTATCTCTGTAGTGACTGGGTGTATTGATACACCATCCAAAGTGTAATTCATAAACTCACCATGTTCAAAGGGACATTCAATGTCTGCTTTTTTTTACCCATCTACCAATAGGCATCCTTTTTTGCGAGGCATTGGAAAACCTCCCTGGTCTTTGTGGATAAATCTGTTTGAAATACACTGCTCGACTGAGGGACTTTACAGATAATTGTATGTGTGGGGTACAGAGATGAGGTAGTCATTCAGAAATCATGTCCATGCAACTTATTATGACTTGTTAAGTACATTTTTATTCCTGAACTTATTTAGGCCACAAAGTGGCTGAATACTTATTGACTCAAAACATTTCAGCTTTCACTTTTTGTACAAAGGTCTAAAAACAAAGTTTCACTTTGACATGATGGGGTATTGTGTGTAGACCAGTGACAAAACAACTCAATTGAATCCATTATAAATTCAGTTTGGAACAAAACAAAATGTGGAAAAAGACAGAAGGTGTGAATACTTTCTGAAGGCGCTGATTTAAATGGAAACGTAAAATCAGATTTTCTGACATATCAATAACTAAGCCATCTAATCCCGTAGCTTTGGGCCTACACACAGAACTTGGTGTTATTTGGAGTTATGGTTCATCTAATCCCGTAGCTTTGGGCCTACACACCGAACTTGGTGTTATTTGGAGTTATGGTTCATCTAATCCCGTAGCTTTGGGCCTACACACCGAACTTGGTGTTATTTGGACTTATGGTTCATGAAATAAGTTTTTAAAGGTTTTCCAAAATGTCCAAGATGGAGGAAAATCTTTCCTGACGGACATTATGGGTCTTCGAGGCAAATGTGTTCAATATGAGGGTTTAAGTTAGACTGCTTACAACACTGCCCCTATAGGCAGTCAAGACCATTATTTGATAACAAGTTACTCATGGAATCTAGTTCCTGTTTGTTATCAAGAGAGACCAGAGAGAGAAACCCCAGTAGCTCTGAGCCTGCTGTCTGAGAAGCCCCAGTAGCTCTGAGCCTGCTGTCTCAGAACCCCCAGTAGCTCTGAGCCTGCTGTCTGAGAAACCCCAGTAGCTCTGAGCCTGCTGTCTGATCCTCAGAGAAACAGAGATGTTAAAACCAGAGAGAGAAACCCCAGTAGCTCTGAGCCTGGTGTCTGAGAAACCCCAGTAGCTCTGAGCCTGCTGTCTGATCCTCAGAGAAACAGAGATGTTAAAACCAGAGAGAGAAACCCCAGTAGCTCTGAGCCTGCAGTCTGATCCTCAGAGAAACAAGGTAACATTAGAAGGTAACATTAAAGTCACAGACCAGGGGAGAGGGAGACCTAAAGAGAAGCTCATCCCTGCTGTCTCTCACCACCCTGCACTGGGATCCACAGCATTACAGGAACGCTGGGTATTTCTGGATGTGAAAGAAAGACAGTTTTCTTACATCAAGAGAGTCGTGGGGAAGCTTTGTGATCTCAGCTCTGTCAGGTCCTATGTGTTTAATGAGCTTCCTCTGGCAGCAGCAGATTACACTGAGATGATGTGGCCCCAGGATGGATAATCACTGTATTATAACGTTACTGTACTGGAGGTTATAATACTAAACACTCTGATCCAACAGAACACCACATATCACACAGCCTATGGGCCCTGGTCAGAGGTAGAGTATAGGGACAGGCCTCTGATCTAACAGAACACCACATATCACACAGCCTATGGGCCAAAGTCAGAGGTAGAGTATAGAGACAGGCCTCTGACCCAACAGAAACCTCTCTACACACAGCCTATGGGCCCTGGTCAGAGGTAGAGTATAGAGACAGGCCTCTGATCCAACAGAACACCACATATCACACAGCCTATGGGCCCTGGTCAGAGGTAGAGTATAGAGACAGGCCTCTGATCTAACAGAACACCACATATCACACAGTCTATGGGCCCTGGTCAGAGGTAGAGTATAGGGACAGGCCTCTGCTCCAACAGAACACCACATATCACACAGCCTATGGGCCCTGGTCAGAGGTAGAGTATAGGGACAGGCCTCTGATCTAACAGAACACCACATATCACACAGCCTATGGGCCCTGGTCAGAGGTAGAGTATAGGGACAGGCCTCTGCTCCAACAGAACACCACATATCACACAGCCTATGGGCCCTGGTCAGAGGTAGAGTATAGGGACAGGCCTCTGATCTAACAGAAACCTCTCTACACACAGCCTATGGGCCTTGGTCAGAGGTAGAGTATAGGGACAGGCCTCTGCTCCAACAGAAACCTCTCTACACACAGCCTATGGGCCCTGGTCAGAGGTAGAGTATAGGGACAGGCCTCTGACTCCAACAGAAACCTCTCTACACACAGCCTATGGGCCCTGGTCAGAGGTAGAGTATAGGGACAGGCCTCTGACCCAACAGAACACCACATATCACAGTAGTTAGTATATTCAGATAGCTAGGTGGGACAACCACATATCACAGTAGTTAGTATATTCAGATAGCTAGGTGGGACAACCACATATTACAGTAGTTAGTATATTCAGATAGCTAGGTGGGACAACCACATATCACAGTAGTTAGTATATTCAGATAGCTAGGTGGGACAACCACATATCACAGTAGTTAGTATATTCAGATAGCTAGGTGAGACAACCACATATCACAGTAGTTAGTATATTCAGATAGCTAGGTGAGACAACCACATATCACAGTAGTTAGTATATTCAGATAGCTAGGTGGGACAACCACATATCACAGTTGTTAGTATATTCAGATAGCTAGGTGGGACAACCACATATCACAGTAGTTAGTATATTCAGATAGCTAGGTGAGACAACCACATATCACAGTAGTTAGTATATTCAGATAGCTAGGTGAGACAACCACATATCACAGTAGTTAGTATATTCAGATAGCTAGGTGGGACAACCACATATCACAGTAGTTAGTATATTCAGATAGCTAGGTGGGACAACCACATATCACAGTAGTTAGTATATTCAGATAGCTAGGTGAGACAACCACATATCACAGTAGTTAGTATATTCAGATAGCTAGGTGAGACAACCACATATCACAGTAGTTAGTATATTCAGATAGCTAGGTGGGACAACCACATATCACAGTTGTTAGTATATTCAGATAGCTAGGTGGACAACCACATATCACAGTCATAGTCAGTACATCAACTGATAAACAGTCCTGATGTCCAGTTTTAACACTGTGTCTGATCAGACATCAACTGAGGGTTGAAAGGTCCCTACCTTGGCAAAAGCTGTTGGTTCCTTACCTATAGTCTTAATAGTAATAAGTAAGTAAAGAAGAATGTGTTCTTAACTGACTTCTGTAGTTAAAAAGGTGAAATATAACATTGACATTTGAATTGTAGTTGTATGTTTTGTAAGACAGTTCTCCAGAAGAACGTACTCTTCAACAACGGTTACCCACATGACTGTAATGTTGATCTCTGGGTCCCTCTAGTGGCCACCCAGAGAACTTGCACCCTGCGACTGTAATGTTGATCTCTGGGTCCCTCTAGTGGCCACCCAGAGAACCTGCACCCTGCTACTGTAATGTTGATCTCTGGGTCCCTCTAGTGGCCACCCAGAGAACCTGCACCCTGCTACTGTAATGTTGATCTCTGGGTCCCTCTAGTGGCCACCCAGAGAACCTGCACCCTGCGACTGTAATGTTGATCTCTGGGTCCCTCTAGTGGCCACCCAGAGAACCTGCACCCTGCTACTGTAATGTTGATCTCTGGGTCCCTCTAGTGGCCACGCAGATAACCTGCACCCTGCTACTGTAATGTTGATCTCTGGGTCCCTCTAGTGGCCACCCAGAGAACCTGCACCCTGCTACTGTAATGTTGATCTCTGGGTCCCTCTAGTGGCCGCCCAGAGAACCTGCACCCTGCTACTGTAATGTTGATCTCTGGGTCCCTCTAGTGGCCACCCAGAGAACCTGCACCCTGCTACTATAATGTTGATCTCTGGGTCCCTCTAGTGGCCACCCAGAGAACCTGCACCCTGCTACTGTAATGTTGATCTCTGGGTCCCTCTAGTGGCCACCCAGAGAACCTGCACCCTGTGACTGTAATGTTGATCTCTGGGTCCCTCTAGTGGCCACCCAGAGAACCTGCACCCTGCTACTGTAATGTTGATCTCTGGGTCCCTCTAGTGGCCACCCAGAGAACCTGCACCCTGCTACTGTAATGTTGATCTCTGGGTCCCTCTAGTGGCCACCCAGAGAACCTGCACCCTGCGACTGTAATGTTGATCTCTGGGTCCCTCTAGTGGCCACCCAGAGAACCTGCACCCTGCTACTGTAATGTTGATCTCTGGGTCCCTCTAGTGGCCACCCAGAGAACCTGCACCCTGCTACTGTAATGTTGATCTCTGGGTCCCTCTAGTGGCCACGCAGATAACCTGCACCCTGCGACTGTAATGTTGATCTCTGGGTCCCTCTAGTGGTCACCCAGAGAACCTGCACCCTGCTACTGTAATGTTGATCTCTGGGTCCCTCTAGTGGCCACCCAGAGAACCTGCACCCTGCTACTGTAATGTTGATCTCTGGGTCCCTCTAGTGGCCGCCCAGATAACCTGCACCCTGCTACTGTAATGATCTCTGCTGTCCCCAGTCCCTCTAGTGGCCGACCAGAGAACCTGCACCCTGCTACTGTAATGAACTCCTTGCTGTCCCCAGTCCACCTGGCCATGCTCCTGCTCCAGTTTCAACTGTGCTGCCTTACTATTATTCAACCATGCTGGTCATTTATGAACATTTGAACATCTTGGCCACGTTCTGTTATAATATCCACCCGGCACAGCCAGAAGAGGACTGGCCACCCCACATATGCTCTCTCTAATTCTCTCTTTCTTTCTCTCTCTCGGAGGACCTGAGCCCTAGGACCGTGCCCCAGGACTACCTGACATGATGGCTCCTTGCTGTCCCAGTCCACCTGACTGTGCTGCTGCTCCAGTTTCAACTGTTCTGCCTTATTATTATTTGACCATGCTGGTCATTTATGAACATTTGAACATCTTGGTCATGTTCTGTTATAATCTCTACCCGGCACAGCCAGAAGAGGACTGGCCACCCCACATAGCCCGGTTCCTCTCTAGGTTTCTTCCTAGGTTTTGGCCTTTCTAGGGAGTTTTTCCTAGCCACCGTGCTTTTACACCTGCATTGTTTGCTGTTTGGGGTTTTAGGCTGGGTTTCTGTACAGCACTTTGAGATATCAGCTGATGTACGAAGGGCTATATAAATAAATTTGATTTGATTTGATCTCTGGGTCCCTCTAGTGGCCACGCAGAGAACCTGCACCCTGCTACTGTAATGTTGATCTCTGGGTCCCTCTAGTGGCCACGCAGAGAACCTGCACCCTGCTACTGTAATGTTGATCTCTGGGTCCCTCTAGTGGCCACCCAGAGAACCTGCACCCTGCTACTGTAATGTTGATCTCTGGGTCCCTCTAGTGGCCACGCAGAGAACCTGCACCCTGCTACGGTAATGTTGATCTCTGGGTCCCTCTAGTGGCCACGCAGAGAACCTGCACCCTGCTACTGTAATGTTGATCTCTGGGTCCCTCTAGTGGCCACCCAGAGAACCTGCACCCTGCGACTGAACGTTCTGTCTAAGATCAGGTCTGTGGGTTGAGTGCATCATAACAACGGGATTACACCCT
>NW_025752297.1:0-12966 GCF_021184085.1 Oncorhynchus gorbuscha | reverse complement strand
GGGGCCAAGATTTCTGCCATCCAGGACCTATATAATAGGCATTGTCGGAGGAAAGCCCATAAATTGTCAAAGACTCCAGTCACCCAAGTCATAGACTTGTTTTATCTGCTATCGTACGGCAAGCGGTACCGGAGCGCAAATTCTTCCTTAACAGCTTCTATCCCCAAGCCATAAGACTGCTAAACAATTTATCAAAATGGCCACCGAACTATTACATTGACGCTCCCTCCATTTGTTTTTACACTGCTGCTACTTGTTGTTTATTATCTACGTGTTGTTAACTATGCCGGAGTGATATGACATGCAATTTATACAATCCTTTCTCTAATTAATATTACCTGGATTGTTTAATCATGTAAATGTAATTAACTAGAAAGCTGGGCACAACGGTTAAATAATATTTATAGAGCAGTTATCTTCCGAATAAACTCTTAAAGACCTAGTAATATTTTACATCAATAGCAGTCATTATTAATCGTCACCTTATTTCAGTCTCATCTGAAAGTTATAAATTCTGGTTATCTTCATGAACCCTCAGCTAACAAGTTGAATCAGCATACAAAATTGGGTTTAATTATTTATTTACTAAATACCTAAATAATCACACAGAATTACATATACATATAATTAATCATACCTTGATTACAAATGATGTCATAAGGAAAATCGTCCTAGCGGATGGAACAGATATGACAGCTGGTTACACAAAGAAAAGGGGCTGGGTTTGAGTGAAAGAGCAGGAAGACTGAAGAACAAAGGAAGAAGCGATGTCTCTATCAGGCTGTAGGCAGCTATTCTATCGTAAATACAGAATCTTATGCATTCTAAATTAACGCCCATTTGGAAAAGGAAAATGCAATAAATATTTACTGTGAGCTTCGGTAGGTTGGTCGTAGCTGCAGGTCGTGTTGGCCAACAGAGATCTTCCTGTCCTCGGAAGAATGCTTCTGGTGGTAAATGTATTATTATTATTATTATTATTATTTAAATTGAAAACGTTGTAGTAACGTTGTTGTGTGGGTAGAAGGGATACTCTGTCTGTTCTTTCCTAGTCCAGGTTTGCAGCTTCTGTTGCTAACTCAACGGCTAGGAGGTATCACTTCTGTAGTGAATAAGAGTTCAAAGTTCATACCATTCACAACCAACGCTCATGCTGAGGTTGGCTTTGTTCTGTAGTTATTATCTGAACCCTTCTGACATCGGATCGCATCCTAATGTACCCGAACAGGAAGTTATATTGTCATCAAGGCTTTATATAGGAAGGGAGAGGAGGGCGTGTTTCATAGTTTATAACCAATGTCTCTTCACGTGGGCGGGCTACTGAGTCGGGCCTAATTCACTCATGAAAACACAATTCTCACATTTTAGAAGCTAAAATCACATTTCATCCCCTCACAAATAATTTCATATTCAAACATTTAAATTGCACAACAATTCCATGTGAATCTGATAACTATAATGTGTAGACTTTCCACTGTACCGTTTATGTCATCCTATCATTGATGAGAATGTCTCAGATGACAACCTAACTGACATCATATTCATTAAGTACCAACGCATATGTTGAACTGGTTGGATTACCAAAATATGGTTCAATTCCCCCCACCTTCTAATGTTCCCTAAATCTCTATGTTAATTAACCAAGGGATTTTCAATAGTCACATCAGTAGCGTAGAGAGAGGAAAAAAGGGGAGAGGTATTTATGACTGTCATAAACCTACCCCAGGCCAGCATCATGACATATGCATAGTCACTTCACCCCATCTACATGTGCAAATTACTTCTAACCTGTACCCCCGCACACTGACTCGGTACTGGTGCCCCCTGTACACAGGCGGCAGGTAGCCTAGTGGTTAGAGTGTTGGACTTGTAACCGATGGGTTGCAAGATTGAATCCCTGAGCTGACAAGGTAAAAATCTGCTGTTATGCGCCTGAACAAGGCAGTTAACCCACTATTCAAATCAAAATCAAATCAAATCACATTTATTTATATAGCCCTTCGTACATCGGCTGATATCTCATCGGCTGATATCTCAAAGAGTTTTTCCTAGTCAAAGCTAGGAAAAACTCCCTAGAAAGGCAAAACCTAGTAAGAAACCTAGAGAGGAACCAGGCTATGTGGGGTGGCCAGTCCTCTTCTGGCTGTGCCGGGTGGAGATTATAACAGAACATAAATGACCAGCATGGTCCAATAATAATAAGGCAGAACAGTTGAAACTGGAGCAGCAGCACGGCCAGGTGGACTGGGGACAGCAAGGAGTCATCATGTCAGGTAGTCCTGAGGCATGGTCCTAGGGCTCAGGTCCTCCGAGAGAGAGAAAGAAAAGATAAAGAAAGAGAAATTAGAGAGAGCACACTTAAATTCACACAGGACACCGAATAAGACAGGAGAAGTACTCCAGATATAACAAACTGACCCTAGCCCCCGACACATAAACTTACTGCAGCATAAATACTGGAGGCTGAGACAGGAGGGGTCAGGAGACACTGCGGCCCCATCCGAGGACACCCCCGGACAGGGCCAAACAGGAAGGATATAACCCCACCCACTTTGCCAAAGCACAGCCCCCACACTACTAGAGGGATATCTTCAACTACCAACTTACCATCCTGAGACAAGGCTGAGTATAGCCCACAAAGATCTCCGCCACGGCACAACCCAAGGGGGGGGGGACACCAACCCAGACAGGATGACCACATCAGTGACTCAACCCACTCAGGTGACACACCCTCCCAGGGACAGTATGAGAGAGCCCCAGTAAGCCAGTGACTTAGCCCCTGTAATAGGGTTAGAGGCAGAGAATCCCAGTGGAAAGAGGGGAACCGGCCAGGCAGAGACAGCAAGGACGGTTCGTTGCTCCAGAGCCTTTCCGTTCACCTTCCCACTCCTGGGCCAGACTACACTCAATCATATGACCTACTGAAGAGATGAGTCTTCAGTAAAGACTTAAAGGTTGAGACCGAGTTTGCGTCTCTGACATGGGTAGGCAGACCGTTAAAAATGGAGCTCTATAGGAGAAAGCCCTGCCTCCAGCTGTTTGCTTAGAAATTCTAGGGACAATTAGGAGGCCTGCGTCTTGTGACCGTAGCGTAAGTGTAGGTATGTACGGCAGGACCAAATCAGAGAGATAGGTAGGAGCAAGCCCATGTAATGCTTTGTAGGTTAGCAGTAAAACCTTGAAATCAGCCCTTGCTTTGACAGGAAGCCAGTGTATGGAGGCTAGCACTGGAGTAATATGATCAAATTTTTTGGTTCTAGTCAGGATTCTAGCAGCCGTATTTAGCACTAACTGAAGTTCATTTAGTGCTTTATCCGGGTAGCAGTAGTCTAACCTAGAAGTGACAAAAGCATGGATTAATTTTTCTGCATCATATTTGGACAGAAAGTTTCTGATTTTTTCAATGTTATGTAGATGGAAAAAGCTGTCCTTGAAATGGTCTTGATATGTTCTTCAAAAGAGAGATCAGGGTCCAGAGTAACGCCGAGGTCCTTCACAGTTTTATTTGAGACGACTGTACAACCATTAAGTTTAATTGTCAGATTCAACAGAAGATCTCTTTGTTTCTTGGGACCTAGAACAAGCATCTCTGTTTTGTCCGAGTTTAAAATTAGAAGGTTTGCAGCCATCCACTTCCTTATGTCTGAAACACATGCTTCTAGCGAGGGCAATTTTGGGGCTTCACCATGTTTCATTGAAATGTACAGCTGTGTGTCATCCGCATAGCAGTGAAAGTTAACATTATGTTTTCGAATGACATCCCCAAGAGGTAAAATATATAGTGAAAACAATAGTGGTCCTAAAACAGAACCTTGAGGAACACCGAAATTTACAGTTGATTTGTCAGAGGACAAACCATTCACAGAGACAAACTGATATCTTTCCGACAGATCAGATCTAAGCCAGGCCAGAACTTGTCCGTGTAGACCAATTTGGGTTTCCAATCTCTCCGAAAGAATGTGGTGATCAATGGTATCAAAAGCAGCACTAAGGTCTAGGAGCACGAGGACAGATGCAGAGCCTCGGTCTGATGCCATTAAAAGGTAATTTACCACCTTCACATGTGCAGTCTCAGTGCTATGACCAGACTGAAGCATTTCGTATACATTATTCCTAGGCTGTCATTGAAAATAAGTAATTTGTTCTTAACTGACTTGCCTCGTTAAATAAAGCTAAATAATAATATAGCCTCGTTATTGTGTTACTTTTTAGTTAAGGGCTTGTAAGGAAGAATTTCACGGTAAGGTCTACACTTGTTGTATTTGGCGCATGTGACAGATAAAGTTTGATTTGATTTGATTCAGTGACGCCTCAAGCACTGAGATGCAGTGCCCTAGACCGCTGTGCCACTCGGGAGCCCGCTTAGTGGGACTATCATATGTTTTTCAACAGGACAATGACCCAACAGACCTCCAGGCTGCGTAAGGGCTATTTGACCAAGAAAGTGAGTGATGGAGTGCTGCATCAGATGAAATGTCCTCCACAATCACCCGACCTCAACCCAATTGAGATGGTTTGGGATGAGTTGGACTGCAGAGTGAAGGAAAAGCAGCCAACAATTGTTCAGCATATGTGGGAACTCCTTCAAGACTGTTGGAAAAGCATACCAGGTGAAGTTGGTTGAGAGAATGCCAAGAGTGTGCAAAGCTGTTATCAAGGCAAAGGGTGGTTACTTTGAAGAATCTAAAATATATTTTAATTTGTTTAACACTTTTTTTGGTTACTACATGAGTCCATATTTGTTATTTCATAGTTTTGATGTCTTCACTACTATTCTACAATATAGAAAATAGTTTTAAAAAATAAAGAAAAATACTTGAATGAGTAAGTGTGTCCAAACTTTTGACTGTTTCTGTATGTGTGTGCTTGCGTGTGTGTGTATTTGTATGTATGTGTGTGTGCATGCGTGCGTGCGTGCGTTCGTTCGTTCGTGCACGCATGTGTGTGTCTCCACCCAACAGGGGTGTCACAGCGGAGGCAGAGTCTGATCAAAGCATCTCCGCTGCTCCAGTGGAGCAGATGACCGGGTACCAGGGTGACAAACACACACAGACAAACACACACACACATACAGACACACACCACATCACACCGCGCCATACCCTGCCATGCTGAGCCACTTTCCACCCTGTTCATTGTAACACCGGTCTATAAACCTCTGCCTGTTTGTTCACTTTTACCCCAGATTTTGATCCTGCATGTGTCTAGGAGAGAGATTGTGTGTGTTTGTGTGTTCCCTATATACAATGGCTGGCGAAAGTATTCACCCCCTTGGCATGTTTCCTATTTTGTTGCCTTGTATCATTTGATTTACACAACATGTCTATCACTTTGACGATGCAAAATATGCTAAATATGCTAAATTTTAAAAAGGAAACTTGAAAGTGCATAACTATTCACCCCCCAAAGTCAATACTTTGTAGAGACACCTATTGCAGCAATTACAGCTGCAAGTTTCTTGGGTTATGTCTCTATAAGCTTGGCACATCTAGCCACTGGGATTTTTGCTCATTCTTCAAGGCAAAACTGCTCCAGCTCCTTCAAGTTGGATGGATCTTGAAGTCATATAAAATATTCTCAATTGGATTGAGGTCTGGGCTTTGACTAGGCCATTCCGAGACATTTCAATGTTTCCCGTTAAACCACTCGAGTGTTGCTTTAGCAGTATGCTTAGGGTCATTGTCCTGCTGGAAGGTGAACCTCCATCACAGTCTCAATTCTCTGGAAGACTGAAACAGGTTTCCTTCAAGATTTTCCCTGTATTTAGCACCATCCTTCATTTCTGACCAGTTCCCTGCAGATGACAAACATCCCCACAGCATGATACTGCCACCACCATGCTTCACTGTGGGGATGGTGTTCTCGGGGTTTGCGCCAGATATAGTGTTTTCCTTGATGGCCAAAAAGCTAAATCTGACCAGAGTACCTTCTTCCATATGTTTCGGGAGTCTCCCACATGCCTTTTGGCCAACACCAAACATGTTTGCTTATTTTTTCCACAGCCCAGCTCTGTGGAGTGTACAGCTTAAAGTGGTCCTATGGACAGATACTCCAATCTCCGCTGTGGAGCTTTGCAGCTCCTTCAGGGTTATCTTTGGTCTCTTTGTTGCCTCTCTGATTAATGCCCTCCTTACCTGGTCCGTGAGTTTTGGTGGGCGGCCCTCTCTTGGCAGGTTTGTTTTGGTGGGCGGCCCTCTCTTGGCAGGTTTGTTTTGGTGGGTGGCCGTCTCTTGGCAGGTTTGTTTTGGTGGGTGGCCCTCTCTTGGCAGGTTTGTTTTGGTGGGCGATCCTCTCTTGGCAGGTTTGTTTTGGTGGGCGGCCCTCTCTTGGCAGGTTTGTTTTGGTGGGTGGTCCTCTCTTGGCAGGTTTGTTTTGGTAGGTGGCCCTCTCTTGGCAGGTTTGTTTTGGTGGGCGGCCCTCTCTTGGCAGGTTTGTTTTGGTGGGCGGCCCTCTCTTGGCAGGTTTGTTTTGGTGGGCGGCCCTCTCTTGGCAGGTTTGTTTTGGTGGGTGGTCCTCCCTTGGCAGGTTTGTTTTGGTGGGCGGCCCTCTCTTGGCAGGTTTGTTTTGGTGGGGGCCCTCACTTGGCAGGTTTGTTTTGGTGGGCGGCCCTCTCTTGGCAGGTTTGTTTTGGTGGGCGTCCCTCTCTTGGCAGGTTTGTTTTGGTGGGCGGCCCTCTCTTGGCAGGTTTGTTTTGGTGGGTGGCCCTCTCTTGGCAGGTTTGTTTTGGTGGGAGGCCCACTCTTGGCAGGTTTGTTTTGGTGGGCGATCCTCTCTTGGCAGGTTTGTTTTGGTGGGCGATTCACTCTTGGCAGGTTTGTTTTGGTGGGCGATCCTCTCTTGGCAGGTTTGTTTTGGTGGGCGATCCTCTCTTGGCAGGTTTGTTTTGGTGGGCGATCCTCTCTTGGCAGGTTTGTTTTGGTGGGCGATCCTTCTCTTGGCAGGTTTGTTTTGGTGGGCGATCCTCTCTTGGCAGGTTCGTTTTGGTGGGTGATCCTCTCTTGGCAGGTTTTTTTTGGTGGGCGATCCTCTCTTGGCAGGTTCGTTTTGGTGGGTGATTCTCTCTTGGCAGGTTTGTTGGTGGTGCCATATTCTTTCCATTTTTTTATAATGGATTTAATGGTGCTCCGTGTGCAAAGTTTCAGATATTTTTTTAGTTCCCAACCCTGATCTGTACTTCTCCACAACTTTGTCTCTGACCTGTTTGGAGCGCTCCTTGGTAATTGGTTGCACCAGATCCTTTTTTACAAGTTATTTTTTTCATTTCACTTCACCAACTCAGACTATTTTGTGTATGTCCATTACATGAAATCCAAATAAAAATATATTTAAATTACAGGCTGTAATGCAACAAAATAGGATACTTTTGCAATGCACTGTAGTCCATTACTGTTGACCAGGGTTGTGATGCAGTCTCATCATCAGGGTAATCTACCTTAGAGCCCACATAGCATCTATCTCACTCTACCTCTACTGCTTGAGACCTGCATTCTCTCTCTTTCTGTCTCTTCTTTTACTACCTCTTTTTTTCCCTCATTCACTGTTTCTCTCCTCTCTTCTCTCTCCCTCTCTCTCTCTCTCACACACACACACACACACACACACACACACACACACACACACACACACACACACACACACACACACACACACACACACACACACACACACACACACACACACACACACACACACACACACACACACACACACACACACACACACACACACACACACATTGACAGGCAGAGGAAGCAGTGATCGATCGGGGAGGCAAAATCTCTTACTGTGCCTAGCCCACTGTTCCCTACTCCCTCCCTACTCACGCACACACACACACACATACTGACACACACACATGCACCTGCGCACACACACACACACTGACACACACAAACACACTTCTACCACCCTCAATGATGGGCATCTCATTTAGAGCAGTGATGGGTGCAAAGTAAACGATTCCCCTGTTTCACCTTGTGAAAGGTCCAGGGAAGAGAGGAGAGATAGAATAGAGAGGAGAGATAGAACAGAAAGACAGAGAGAGATCAGGATATCAAGGGCACCTTCTGGGAAGAGCCTGGAGGCACTGCTGTCTAGAAAACACCAGAATATACTGGGGACACCTTGGCATGGTGTATAGGGCATCAATGACATCCGTCCTGAGCACTAAGAGACAGAAAAGCACACAAACACTCTCTCTCTCTCTATCTATTTTCTCTCTCTTTATCTCTCGTCTCTAATCCCTTCCCCGTTCCTCTCTGTCTTTATCTCTCCCTCTCCAACTCTCTCCGCTCCAGTCATCACTGCGTTACCATGTCAACAAAGCCAGGTTTAGTCCTTCAAAGGCCCAGTTCTGCAGCTGTCCACTGGAGGTGACCGCTAGTCAGACGGAGAAAGGCGGAGGACAGAAAGACAGAAAGAAGGAGAAACAGAGAAAGGGAATGATAAATGCAAAGGGTGAAAGGTAAAGAAGAGGTTCTGTGCTAATGACGGTAAAGTCTCAGATGGAGAGATAGTGGTGAAGGACAGAGACTGACAGAAAGACAGAGAGAAAAGGAAGGATAATAGGTAGCTGGTCAGACAAAGAGTGAGTGGTGAAAGACAGAGAGAGAGAACAAAAGAAAGGGAGGGTAGAATGAGGAGGTATAAAAGAGGTGGTGTAATGAAGGTAGCGCGAGGCCATCGCTATATGACGCTGGCGTATTCATGTGTAGTTAACCTCTATGGGATCTGTGTCCTCCCCGCGGGATGGTTGTGCTAACGTAGGCTAATGTGATTAGTATGAGGTTGTAAGAAACAAAACAAATCCCAGGACATAGACACATCTGATATGGGCAGAAAGCTTACATTATTTTTCATCTAACTGCACTGTCCAATTACAGTACCTATTACAGTGAAACAGTGGTTCCCAAACTTTTTATAGTCCTGTACCCTTCAAACATTCAACCTCCAGCTGCATACCATCAGCTGCGTGCCATCATTGTAAGCCTGCCACACACACTATACGATACATTTATTAAACATAAGAATAAGTGTGAGTTTTTGCCACAACCCGGCTTGTGGGAAGTGACAAAGTGCTCTTATAGGACCAGGGCACCAATAATAATACAATAATAATCAATAATTGTGCTCTTTATTTAACCATCTTACATATAAAACCTTATTTGTTCATTGACAATTGTGAATAACTCACCACAGGTTAATGAGAAGGGTGTGCTTGAAAGGATGCACATAACTCTGCAATGTTGGGTTGTATTGGAGAGAGTCTCAGTCTTAAATCATTTTCCACACACATTCTGTGCCTGAAATTAGTTTTCATGCTAGTGAGGGCCGAGAATCCACTCTAACATAGGTACGTGGTTGAAAAGGGCATCAGTATCTTAACAGCGCCAAGGCAGGATACTCTGAGCGCCATTTGCCAAGGCAGGATACTCTGAGCGCAGCCCAGTCCAGAAATATGTCTGTGGCATCTGATTCAATTACATTTTCACAGAACTGCTTGTTGCAATTTGATGAGGCTCTCTTGTTCAGATATCACTAACTGGACTGGAGGCAGGGCATGAAAGGGATAACGAGTCCAGTTGTTTGTGTCGTCCGTTTCGGGAAAGTACCTGTGTAATTGCGCACCCAGCTCACTCAGGTGCTTCGCTATATCACATTTGACATTGTCCGTAAGCTTGAGTTAATTTGAACCCAAAAAAGTCACACAATGATGGAAAGACCTGTGTGTTGTCCTTGTTTTGTCTCGTGCACCTGCCACTGCCATACGACCACAGACACCCTTCCCCAAGCTCTGACAGGGCTGGGGGAAAAAAGAAGCTAGCTAGCTGATGGATGCAAACAATGTTCTTCCCAAAAACATAGAAAAACAACATAATCTGGATCAGTAGCTATAGTTAGCTAGCTAACGATCTAGCTAGGTGTCATCATTTAAATACCCCTAATTTATAAGACAGTTCTTGTTTGATTGATGATGCTCGAACCCACCTATGTGAAGCTAGCCACAATAAGGACTAACCACAATAGAGAAATGTGTGGTTCACCTTCAAAATAAAAGTCTCTAATTGAAAGTGATACAAATAGTGGAATCGTGCCATAATCATGCTAAACACGTTTGGAATGTTGTTATATTAATTCAAGGCAATAACTTGTTAATTTGACAAAAATCTGTTGAAATCACACAGTGGCTGTATTAGACTTTACGATTGCATTGGGGCATACTTATTTCACTACAGCCTTACCTAAGGAGGTAAGATCAAAGTCATGGGGTATCAGCCTACTCAGTGACACCCACAGAACAGTAGCGTCTTAGCTCTAATTGCAGAAACCACTGTGAATTGAAACACATTTATTGTGCCAGTCAACCTACACTATTCCAGAGGAAAAACAATACAACATGGATGTTTTGGAGCCTGATAACTCTGAGGAGGACTTTGGGAAAAAACACTTGTACTGAGTAGACTGATACCCCCATTTCATTGATCCCCAATCCTTAGGTAAGGCTCTACAGTGCAATATAAACATCAATACGCACCATAGGTTGACTGGGGCTGGTCATTTCCCACAGTCAAAGTCCTATGTAAACTCTTCACAGTTGTAGTCCTTAGGTGTCACCGAGTAGACTGATATCACATTTCTTGTTCCATTTTCCAACACTCCAACCTTGCTTAACATTATCTAGTTTAAATATGGCATGATTCCACCAATTGTAACCTGCATCATTTTCACAACACTTAACCCGGTCCAGTCAAGCCTCACTAGCCAGATGAAGCTAGCTGGCAGCTTATAACATTAGCTTTGGGCAACAGGGTTAAGTAGCTGGCTAGCTAGTTATTTTACATGAACTGATGTTTGATTTCAATAGAGAACAACAAGGGGCTACCTAGCTAATACTTACTCACATGGATTCCTAAATCATTGCTAAGAATACTTAAAATGACTGCAGTTTCTATTGGTCATTGTTTTCAGGCTGGTTCTATTGGTGCTAGCTAGGTACCATGCTAAAGCTAGCTAGCTACACCAGAAGGTGCAAATAACATCGGTATCGAAGATATTTGCAAGAAAAATGTTTGAAATAAGATCAGGATCAAACGAGCAGGATCATTTTTTGCAAATATCTTCATTTCAAATGCTCCCACAGACGTTTTCCCATTCGGTAGAACAAGTAGGGTTCGATAAAAACAAATCGGTGGTCGGTGTTTGCAGAATTTTTTGTACAGCTTTGATAGCGCTGCTGATTGTAGTGGTGGCGCTTGGCTTGCACGCGCCAATTCAGCACACACAACATTCTATAATAGAATTGTGTTATTTGATGTCTCAAATTAAAAGTTTATTTGACGGTCAAATAGTGTTATTTGACATGTATCTTTTATGACACGCAAAACACAAACGGTGATCCATATGAAGGAGAAGATTCAGTGTGAAGTTCAGTATGGCTTTGTAGGACAAGGACAATGGCAAAGCCAATGGTCAAATGGCATAACATGTAAAAGAGAACTGGTTGAAAGCAATGTGCTTTTTCCAGGCGTTTTATTATGGTGTTGGCAGGATGATGTTCCATTAGTTCTGATGCATAGTAGAGTGTTCTTAAAACGTTCACAGGATGTTCTTAGAATGTATGACAGCCATTCTGAATGGTTTGTATTATTACATTCTAGGTAACTGACCTTGGAACACTCAGAGAACATTGGTGACCGTCAAGACAGCACTACTCTATCCTGACTAATCAAAATAGCTATTTTCAGAGATTCCCTCAAAACTCCATGCAACATCTCCGATGTAAACACAGCAATTATGTCAATTCCCTTACTACCTACCTAGAGATTCCCCTCACACGGGGCACCATTTAAGTCATGGAATTTCCTTTTTGCACATAGCTACAAAAACAAACCCTGTGACCAGTTACAGTGACAAGAGAGAGCAGTAGACCACTCCCACTTCTAATATAATAATATAATATATAATAATAATAATAATAATAATAATATATATATATAATAATAATAATATATGCCATTTAGCAGACGCTTTTATCCAAAGCGACTTACAGTCATGTGTGCATACATTCTACGTATGGGTGGTCCAGGGAACGAACCCACTACCCTGGCGTTACAGCGCCATGCTCTACCAACTGAGCTACACAGGACCACCGGTGCCATTCCATCTATCACAATGTGATAATGCGAGGTAGGAGTGCTCTGTGCCCTTTGCCTAAATGGTGTACTCTGGTCTGCACCACGCCATAGCTTCCAGCCGAAACTAGTTCCCCAATCCCCTGTGTGTTTATTTATTTCCTGAGGGTACTTGGGTGTTTTTCATGCCACCTGTATTGCGTGCTTGTGCCTCACTCTGCTCTGTGAGTGGTTCTCGGGTTGCCACGGTAACAATGGAATGTGGTGCGTTGTCCCGGTGCGAGGCTTGTTCTCAGGGAAAGGTCGTTGAGTGCTGCGGGGTTGTCAATCACAGAGAGAGATAGAGATGGCCAGTGAGGTGCTTGCCAAGACAGACCACCAAACACCAAATTCCTGTTCCCATTTCTGGACTGACAGGAAGCTCATTCCACAGCACAGATAACATCTTTATCCAGCTTCATGGCCAATTCAGAACCCTAACCCTCAAATAGATAACTACATGTGGAGTTAAATGCATTCCTCTCTCTTTCCCTTTCTTCCATCTCTCTCTTTCATGCTGAGACTTGCACAGTGTGTGTGTGTGTGTGTGTGTGTGTGTGTGTGTGTGTGTGTGTGTGTGTGTGTGTGTGTGTGTGTGTGTGTGTGTGTGTGTGTGTGCGTGCGTGCGTGCGTGCGTGCAAGTGCAGTGTGCGTGCGTGCGTGCGTGCGCAAGGCAGTATGCGCGCAGCGCACGCCACGTGTGTGTGTGTGCGTGTGTGCGTGCCTGTTTATGCCTACTCGGCAGGGGGCCCTATTCAGCCTTGTCTATTTCCAGAGTGCCATCTTCATTACTGAT
>NW_025752296.1:0-12967 GCF_021184085.1 Oncorhynchus gorbuscha | reverse complement strand
CATCTCTCTTTCTCTGTCTCTCCATCTCTTTCTCTGTCTCTCCATCTCTCTTCTCTGTCTCTCCATCTCTTTCTCTGTCTCTCCATCTCTTTCTCTGTCTCTCCATCTCTTTCTCTGTCTCTCCATCTCTTTCTCTGTCTCTCCATCTCTCTTTCTCTGTCTCTCCATCTCTCTTTCTCTTGTCTCTGATCTCTCTTTCTTCTCTGTTTCTTTCATCTTTTTCTGTCTCCATCTCTTCTGTCTCCATCTCTTTCTCTGTCTCTCCATCTCTTTCTGTCTCTTCATCTCTTCTGTCTCTCCATCTCTTTCTGTCTCTCCATCTCTTTCTCTGTCTCATCTCTCTTTCTCTGTCTCTCCATCTCTCTCTTTCTCTGTCTCTCCATCTCTCTTTCTCTGTCTCATCTCTCTTTCTCTGTCTCTCATCTCTCTCTGTCTCTCCATCTCTTTCTCTGTCTCTTCATCTCTTTTTCTTCATCTCTCTTTCTCTGTGTGCCCATCTCTTTCTCTGTCTCTCCATCTCTCTTTCTCTGTCTCTCCATCTCTCTTTCTCTGTCTATCCATCTCTTTCTCTGCTCTCTAAGCTCTCTCTTTCTCTGTCTCTCCATATCTCTTTCTCTGTCTCTCATCTCTCTTCTGTCTCTCAATCTCTTTCTCTGTTCTCCATATCTCTCTTTCTCTGTCTCCATCTCTTTCTCTGTCTCTCCGTCTCTCTTTCTGTCTCTTCGTCTCTCTTTCTCTGTCTCTTCATCTCTCTTTCTCTGTCTCTTCATCTCTCTTTCTCTGTCTCTTCATCTCTCTTTCTCTTTCTCTCCATCTCTCTTTCTCGGTCTCTCCATCTCTCTTTCTCTGTCTCTCCATCTCTCTTTCTCTTTCTCTCCGTCTCTCTTTCTCTGTCTCTCCATCTCTCTTTCTATGTCTCTCCATCTCTCTTTCTCTATCTCTCCATCTCTCTTTCTCTCCATCTCTCTTCCTCTCCACCTCTCTTTCTCTGTCTCTCCATCTCTCTTTCTCGGTGTCTCCATCTCTTTCTCTGTCTCTCCATCTCTCTTTCTCTGTCTCTTCATCTCTTTCTCTGTCTCTCCATCTCTCTTTCTCTGTCTCTCCATCTCTCTTTCTCTGTCTCTCCATCTCTCTTTCTCTGTCTCTCCATCTCTTTGTCTGTCTCTCCATCTCTTTCTCTGTCTCTTCATCTCTCTTTCTCTGTCTCTTCATCTCTCTTTCTCTTTCTCTCCATCTCTCTTCCTCTCCATCTCTCTTTCTCTGTCTCTCCATCTCTCTTTCTCCATCTCTCTTTCTCTGTCTCTCCATCTCTCTTTCTCTGTCTCTCCATCTCTCTTTCTCTGTCTCTCCATCTCTTTGTCTGTCTCTCCATCTCTTTCTCTGTCTCTTCATCTCTCTTTCTCTGTCTCTTCATCTCTCTTTCTCTTTCTCTCCATCTCTCTTCCTCTCCATCTCTCTTTCTCTGTCTCTCCATCTCTCTTTCTCCATCTCTCTTTCTCTGTCTCTCCATCTCTCTTTCTCTGTCTCTCCATCTCTCTTTCTCTGTCTCTCCATCTCTCTTTCTCTGTCTCTCCATCTCTTTGTCTGTCTCTCCATCTCTTTCTCTGTCTCTTCATCTCTCTTTCTCTGTCTCTTCATCTCTCTTTCTCTTTCTCTCCATCTCTCTTCCTCTCCATCTCTCTTTCTCTGTCTCTCCATCTCTCTTTCTCCATCTCTCTTTCTCTGTCTCTCCATCTCTCTTTCTCTGTCTCTTCATCTCTCTTTCTCTGTCTCTCCATCTCTTTCTCTCCATCTCTCTTTCTCTGTCTCTCCATCTCTCTTTCTCTGTCTCGCCATCTCTCTTTCTCTGTCTCTCCATCTCTCCTTCTCTATCTCTCCGTCTCTCTTTCTCTGTCTCTCCATCTCTCTTCCTCTCCATCTATCTTTCTCTGTCTCTCCATCTCTCTTTCTCTGTCTCTTCATCTCTCTTTCTCTGTCTCTCCATATCTCTTTCTCTGTCTCTTCATCTCTCTTTCTCTGTCTCTCCATCTCTTTCTCTGTCTCTTCATCTCTCTTTCTCTGTCTCTCCATCTCTCTTTCTCTGTCTCTCCATCTCTCTTTCTCTGTCTATCCATCTCTTTCTCTGTCTCTCAATCTCTTTCTCTGTCTCTCCGTCTCTCTTTCTCCGTCTCTTCATCTCTCTTTCTCTTTCTCTCCATCTCTCTTTCTCTGTCTCTCCATCTCTCTTTCTCTGTCTCTCCATCTCAATTTCTCTGTCTCTCCATCTCTATTTCTCTATCTCTCCATCTCTCTTTCTCTGTCTCTCCATCTCTCTTCCTCTCCATCTCTCTTTCTCTGTCTCTCCGTCTCTCTTTCTGTCTCTCCATCTCTCTTTCTCTCCATCTCTCTTTCTCTGTCTCTCCATCTCTCTTTCTCTGTCTCTCCATCTCTCTTTCTCTGTCTATCCATCTCTTTCTCTGTCTCTCAATCTCTTTCTCTGTCTCTCCATATCTCTTTCTCTGTCTCTCATCTCTCTTTCTCTGTCTCTCCATCTCTTTCTCTGTCTCTCCGTCTCTCTTTCTCTGTCTCTTCATCTCTCTTTCTCTGTCTCTTCATCTCTCTTTCTCTGTCTCTTCATCTCTCTTTCTCTTTCTCTCCATCTCTCTTTCTCGGTGTCTCCATCTCTCTTTCTCTGTCTCTCCATCTCTCTTTCTCTTTCTCTCCGTCTCTCTTTCTCTGTCTCTCCATCTCTCTTTCTATGTCTCTCCATCTCTCTATCTCTCCATCTCTCTTTCTCTCCATCTCTCTTCCTCTCCACCTCTCTTTCTCTGTCTCTCCATCTCTTTCTCGGTGTCTCCATCTCTTTTCTGTCTCTCCATCTCTCTTCTCTGTCTCTTCATCTCTTTCTCTGTCTCTCCATCTCTCTTTCTCTGTCTCTCCATCTCTCTTTCTCTGTCTCTCCATCTCTCTTTCTCTGTCTCTCCATCTCTTTGTCTGTCTCTCCATCTCTTTCTCTGTCTCTTCATCTCTCTTTCTCTGTCTCTTCATCTCTCTTTCTCTTTCTCTCCATCTCTCTTCCTCTCCATCTCTCTTTCTCTGTCTCTCCATCTCTCTTTCTCCATCTCTCTTTCTCTGTCTCTCCATCTCTCTTTCTCTGTCTCTTCATCTCTCTTTCTCTGTCTCTCCATCTCTTTCTCTCCATCTCTCTTTCTCTGTCTCTCCATCTCTCTTTCTCTGTCTCGCCATCTCTCTTTCTCTGTCTCTCCATCTCTCCTTCTCTATCTCTCCGTCTCTCTTTCTCTGTCTCTCCATCTCTCTTCCTCTCCATCTATCTTTCTCTGTCTCTCCATCTCTTTCTCTGTCTCTTCATCTCTCTTTCTCTGTCTCTCCATATCTCTTTCTCTGTCTCTTCATCTCTCTTTCTCTGTCTCTCCATCTCTTTCTCTGTCTCTTCATCTCTCTTTCTCTGTCTCTCCATCTCTCTTTCTCTGTCTCTCCATCTCTCTTTCTCTGTCTATCCATCTCTTTCTCTGTCTCTCAATCTCTTTCTCTGTCTCTCCGTCTCTCTTTCTCCGTCTCTTCATCTCTCTTTCTCTATCTCTCCATCTCTCTTTCTCTGTCTCTCCATCTCTCTTCCTCTCCATCTCTCTTTCTCTGTCTCTCCGTCTCTCTTTCTGTCTCTCCATCTCTCTTTCTCTCCATCTCTCTTTCTCTGTCTCTCCATCTCTCTTTCTCTGTCTCTCCATCTCTCTTTCTCTCCATCTCTCTTTCTACATCTCTTTCTCTGTCTCTCTGTCTCTCTTTCTCTGTCTCTCCATCTCTTTCTCTGTCTCTTCATCTCTCTTTCTCTGTCTCTTCATCTCTCTTTCTCTGTCTCTTCATCTCTCTTTCTCTTTCTTCCATCTCTTTCTCTGTCTCTCCATCTCTCTTTCTCTTTCTCTTCATCTCTTTTCTCTGTCTCTCTTTTTCTCCTTCTCTCCTTTAGTCTCTTCTGTACACATGGGACCAGAAGTCATCAGACCCCCACAGAAAACAGTCCCTTAACTCAAGAGTAGGGTACACACACATATATCACAGGAGGCTGTAGATGGGAGGACAGCTCATAATTATGTCTGGAATGGAACTGTAATCAAACACTGTTCTATACCATTCCATTCATTCCTTTATTACGAGCTCGTCCTCCCCAATTAAGGTGCCACCAGCCGCCTGTGACATGAACATCTCTTACCCCTCCCTCTCTCTGCAGTGCACCATCCTCCTCTCTCATCCATCTCTCATCCCTTTCTCTCTCAATCCCAAAGTAAGAACAGCAGTTCATTTCTGTCTCACAGATACACACCCACACACACACATTAGCACACACACACACACATTATCACACACACACACACACACACATTATCACACACACACACATATTCACACACACACATTCTAACACACACACACACACACATAATCACACACACACACACACACACACACACACACACACACACACACACACACACACACACACACACACACACACACACACACACACACACTCACACACAAATACACGCACACTGTGCCAGCACAACAGAGCTGTGATAAATAAGGGACTCGGTGATTGTCAAGCAAATAACTGGTGGGTAATTAACACATTTAGCATCTCCTGGCTACAATACATTTTTTAAAGTCTAATAAATCCATGTAATATAGCCATCACAATAAATCCATTATTTTTTTTAGACAGGTCTAAAGAAACATGAAGAAAATGTAGTTTATTTCAGAAGAACAGAGCAGTATACAACTACCGAATATTTCTCTCTCTCTCTCTCTCTCTCTCTCTCTCTCTCTCTCTCTCTCTCTCTCTCTCTCTCTCTCTCTCTCTCTCTTTCTCCATCAGGCACTCCATCAGGCACTAATTATTGTTTTAAACTAAAAGAACTAAGAACAGATACAGCCCCTGGTTCACTCCTGACCTGACTGCCCTTGACCAGCCCAAAAACATCCTACGGCGTACTGCATTAGCATCGAATAGACCCCACGATATGCAACTTTTCAGGGAAGTCAGGAACCAATATACTCAGTCAGTCAGGTAGGAAAGCTAAAACTTGCTTTTTCAGACAGACATTTGCATCCTGCAGCACTAATTCCAAAAGGTTTTGGGACCCTGTGAAGACCCAGTTACCTACTGCACTGAGGATAGGAAACACTGTGAAGACCCAGTTACCTACTGCTCTGAGGATAGGAAACACTGTGAAGACCCAGTTACCTACTGCTCTGAGGATAGGAAACACTGTGAAGACCCAGTTACCTACTGCTCTGAGGATAGGAAACACTGTGAAGACCCAGTTACCTACTGCTCTGAGGATAGGAAACACTGTGAAGACCCAGTTACCTACTGCTCTGAGGATAGGAAACACTGTGAAGACCCAGTTACCTACTGCTCTGAGGATAGGAAACACTGTGAAGACCCAGTTACCTACTGCTCTGAGGATAGGAAACACTGTGAAGACCATGGAGAATAAGAGCAGCTCCTCCCAGTTACCTACTGCACTGAGGATAGGAAACACTGTGAAGACCATGGAGAATAAGAGCAGCTCCTCCCAGTTACCTACTGCACTGAGGATAGGAAACACTGTGAAGACCATGGAGAATAAGAGCAGCTCCTCCCAGTTACCTACTGCACTGAGGATAGGAAACACTGTGAAGACCATGGAGAATAAGAGCAGCTCCTCCCAGTTACCTACTGCACTGAGGATAGGAAACACTGTCACCACTGTGAAGTCCATGGAGAATAAGAGCAGCTCCTCCCAGTTACCTACTGCACTGAGGATAGGAAACACTGTCACCACTGTGAAGACCATGGAGAATAAGAGCAGCTCCTCCCAGTTACCTACTGCACTGAGGATAGGAAACACTGTCACCACTGTGAAGACCATGGAGAATAAGAGCAGCTCCTCCCAGTTACCTACTGCACTGAGGATAGGAAACACTGTCACCACTGTGAAGTCCATGGAGAATAAGAGCAGCTCCTCCCAGTTACCTACTGCACTGAGGATAGGAAACACTGTCACCACTGTGAAGACCATGGAGAATAAGAGCAGCTCCTCCCAGTTACCTACTGCACTGAGGATAGGAAACACTGTCACCACTGTGAAGACCATGGAGAATAAGAGCAGCTCCTCCCAGTTACCTACTGCACTGAGGATAGGAAACACTGTCACCACCAATAAATCCATGGAGAATAAGAGCAGCTCCTCCCAGTTACCTACTGCACTGAGGATAGGAAACACTGTCACCACCAATAAATCTACTAGTCGATCATTTCAAGAAACATTTTTTTACGGCCGGACATGCATTCCACCTGGCTACCCCGGTCAACAGCCCTGCACCCTCCACAGCAACTTTCGACTCTGTCAATCACCACATTCTTATTGGCAGACTCAACAGCCTTGGTTTCTCAAATGACTGCCTCGCCTGGTTCACCAACTACTTCTCAGATAGAGTTCAGTGTGTCAAATCTGAGGGCCTGTTGTCCGGACCTCTGGCAGTCTATTGGGGTGCCACAGGGTTCAATTCTCGGGCCGACTCTCTTCTCTGTATACATCAATGATGTCGCTCTCGCTGCTGGTGAGTCTCTGATCCACCTCTACGTAGACGACACCATTCTGTATACTTCTGGCCCTTCTTGGGACACTGTGATAACTAACCTCCAGATGAGCTTCAATGCCATACAACTCTCCTTCCGTGGTCTCCACCTGCTCTTAAATGCTAGTAAAACTAAATGCATGCTCTTCAACCAATCACTGACCGCACCCGCCCGACTAGCATCACTACTCTGGATGGTTCTGACTTAGAATATGTGGACTATAAATACCTAGGTGTCTGGTTAGACTGTAAACTCTACTTCCAGACTCACATTAAGCATCTCCAATCTAAAATTAAATCTAGAATCAGCTTCCTATTTCGCAACAAAGCCTCCTTCAAACATGCTGCCAAACATACCCTCCTAAAACTGACTATCCTACCTATCCTTGACTTCGGCGATGTAATTTACAAACTAGCCTCCAACACTCTACTCAGCAAACTGGATGCAGTCTATCACAGTGCCATCCGTTTTGTCACCAAAGCCCCATATACTACCCACCACTGCGACCTGTATGCTCTCGTTGGCTGGCCCTCACTACATATTCGTCGCCAAACCCACTGGCTCCAGGTCATCTATAAGTCTAAAGCCCCGCCTTATCTCAGCTCACTGGTCACCATAGCAACACCCACCCGTAGCACGCGCTCCAGCAGGTATATCTCATTGGTCATCCCCAAAGCCAACACCTCCTTTGGCCGCCTTTCCTTCCAGTTCTCTGCTGCCAATGACTGGAACGAATTGCAAAAGTCACTGAAGCTGGAGACTTATATCTCCCTCTCTAACTTTAAGCATCAGCTGTCAGAGCAGTTTACGGATCACTGTACCTGTACATAGCCCATCTGTAAATAGCCCACCAAACTAACTCATCCCCATATTGTTATTATTTTTGCTCTTTTGCACCCCAGTATCTCTACCTACACATCATCATCTACATCTATCACTCCAGTTTTAATTGCTATATTGTAATTACTTCGCCACTATGGCCTATTTATTGCCTTACCTCCCTAATCTTACTACATTTGCAATCACTGTGTGTAGATTTTTCTACTGTATTATTGACTGTATGTTTGTTTATTCCACGTGTAACTCTGTGTTGTTGTTTGTGTCGTACTGCTTTGCTTTATCTTGGCCGGGTTGCAGTTGTAAATGACAACTTGTTCTCAACTGGTCGACCTGGTTAAATAAAGGTGAAATAAAGAAATAAAATACATTTAAAAAGCCTGTAACACTATGAAGTGTGTGTGTGTGTGTGTGTGTGTGTGTGTGTGTGTGTGTGTGTGTGTGTGTGTGTGTGTGTGTGTGTGTGTGTGTGTGTGTGTGTGTGTGTGTGTGTGTGTGTGTGTGTGTGTGTGTGTGTGTGTGTGTGTGTGTGTGTGTGTGTGTGTGTATGTGTGTGAACACATTTATTTCCTAAATGGAAAGGCCATGAGTGATGGTGACTAGACAGTAATAATAATACACCAGACCTAAACTAACTACACCAGACCTGAACTAACTACACCAGACCTGAACTAACTACACCAGACCTAAACTAACTACACCAGACCTGAACTAACTACACCAGACCTAAACTAACTACACCAGACCTGAATTAACTACACCAGACCTAAACTAACTACACCAGACCTGAACTAACTACACCAGACCTGAACTAACTACACCAGACCTGAACTAACTACACCAGACCTGAACTAACTACACCAGACCTGAACTAACTACACCAGACCTGAACTAACTACACCAGTACTAGACTAACTACACAAGACCTAAACTAACTACACCAGTACTAGACTAACTACACCAGACCTGAACTAACTACACCAGACCTGAACTAACTACACCAGAACTAGACTAACTACACCAGACCTGAACTAACTACACCAGAACTAGACTAACTACACCAGTACTAGACTAACTACACCAGACCTGAACTAACTACACCAGACCTGAACTAACTACACCAGAACTAGACTAACTACACCAGACCTGAACTAACTACACCAGACCTGAACTAACTACACCAGAACTAGACTAACTACACCAGACCTGAACTAACTACACCAGACCTGAACTAACTACACCAGACCTGAACTAACTACACCAGTACTAGACTAACTACACAAGACCTAAACTAACTACACCAGTACTAGACTAACTACACCAGACCTGAACTAACTACACCAGACCTGAACTAACTACACCAGAACTAGACTAACTACACCAGACCTGAACTAACTACACCAGAACTAGACTAACTACACCAGTACTAGACTAACTACACCAGACCTGAACTAACTACACCAGACCTGAACTAACTACACCAGAACTAGACTAACTACACCAGACCTGAACTAACTACACCAGACCTGAACTAACTACACCAGAACTAGACTAACTACACCA
This sequence comes from Oncorhynchus gorbuscha, assembly GCF_021184085.1. NCBI lineage: Eukaryota > Metazoa > Chordata > Actinopteri > Salmoniformes > Salmonidae > Oncorhynchus > Oncorhynchus gorbuscha. The sequence goes on along the minus strand of NW_025752296.1, from coordinate 3,948 downwards.
GACCTGAACTAACTACACCAGAACTAGAATAACTACACCAGACCTGAACTAACTACACCAGAACTAGACTAACTACACCAGACCTGAACTAACTACACCAGACCTAAACTAACTACACCAGACCTGAACTAACTACACCAGACCTGAACTAACTACACCAGACCTGAACTAACTACACCAGACCTGAACTAACTACACCAGAACTAGACTAACTACACCAGACCTGAACTAACTACACCAGAACTAGACTAACTACACCAGACCTGAACTAACTACACCAGAACTAGACTAACTACACCAGACCTGAACTAACTACACCAGAACTAGACTAACTACACCAGACCTGAACTAACTACACCAGACCTGAACTAACTACACCAGACCTAAACTAACTACACCAGACCTGAACTAACTACACCAGACCTGAACTAACTACACCAGACCTGAACTAACTACACCAGAACTAGACTAACTACACCAGACCTGAACTAACTACACCAGACCTGAACTAACTACACCAGACCTAAACTAACTACACCAGACCTAAACTAACTACACCAGACCTGAACTAACTACACCAGACCTGAACTAACTACACCAGACCTGAACTAACTACACCAGACCTAAACTAACTACACCAGACCTGAACTAACTACACCAGACCTGAACTAACTACACCAGACCTGAACTAACTACACCAGACCTAAACTAACTACACCAGACCTGAACTAACTACACCAGAACTAGACTAACTACACCAGACCTGAACTAACTACACCAGAACTAGACTAACTACACCAGACCTGAACTAACTACACCAGTACTAAACTAACTACACCAGACCTGAACTAACTACACCAGACCTGAACTAACTACACCAGACCTGAACTAACTACACCAGACCTGAACTAACTACACCAGACCTAAACTAACTACACCAGTACTAAACTAACTACACCAGACCTGAACTAACTACACCAGACCTGAACTAACTACACCAGAACTAGACTAACTACACCAGACCTGAACTAACTACACCAGACCTGAACTAACTACACCAGACCTGAACTAACTACACCAGACCTGAACTAACTACACCAGTACTAAACTAACTACACCAGACCTGAACTAACTACACCAGAACTAGACTAACTACACCAGACCTGAACTAACTACACCAGACCTGAACTAACTACACCAGACCTAAACTAACTACACCAGACCTGAACTAACTACACCAGACCTAAACTAACTACACCAGACCGGTGTGTGTGTGTGTGTGTGTGTGTGTGTGTGTGTGTGTGTGTGTGTGTGTGTGTGTGTGTGTGTGTGTGTGTGTGTGTGTGTGTGTGTGTGTGTGTGTGTGTGTGTGTGGATGGGGGGGCTGTATACATTGTGCTGACTGTAAGATGGTGCCTCAGTGTTGTGACCTTGGTGATCAAGGACCGTGTGGCCAGGAGTAATGAGAGAGAGAGGGGGGTAGGTGCAGTGTAGAAACAGCCCCTCGGCTATTGACCTTCATGATCCTAGAGAGTAGGATATACTGTAGCAATAGCAATAGCTTCTTGCCATGAAATATTAACCTTAATGCTTACACATATCCAATTCCTTCAGATCCCTACAGATCCCTTATAGATCCCTACAGATCCCTACAGATCCCTACAGATCCCTATAGATCCCTACAGATCCCTACAGATCCCTACAGATCCCTACAGGTCCCTTATATGAGTCAATCACCACCTTCCGGAGACACCTGAAACCCCACCTCTTTAAGGAATACCTAGGATAGGATAAAGTAATCCTTCTCACCCCCCCTCCCCCCCCTTAAAATATGTAGATGCACTATTGTAAAGTGGCTGTTCCACTGGATGTCATAAGGTGAATGCACCAATTTGTAAGTCGCTCTGGATAAGAGCGTCTGCTAAATGACTTAAATGTAATGTAAATGTTATAGATCCCTACAGATCCCTACAGATCCCTACAGATCCCTTATAGATCCCTACAGATCCCTTATAGGTCCCTACAGATCCCTACAGATCCCTACAGGTCCCTACAGATCCCTTATAGATCCCTATAGATCCCTACAGATCCCTATAGATCCCTTACAGATCCCTACAGATCCCTTACAGATCCCTACAGGTCCCTGCAGGTCCCCACAGATCCCTACAGATCCCTTATAGATCCCTACAGATCCCTTATAGATCCCTACAGATCCCTTATAGATCCCTACAGGTCCCTTATAGATCCCTACAGATCCCTTATAGATCCCTACAGGTCCCTTATAGATCCCTACAGATCTTTACAGATCCCTTCAGTTCCATTCAGATCTCCACTTAAAGGGATATACAGAGGCTAAGGGTTCTATTCTTCCATAATGTTTTCTCCTCTGTCTGGTATTATAGACAGAGATGAAAAACACAGGGAGAATGAAAGAATAAAATAAGAGTGGAGAACTTCACTCACCAGACGCACGGTACAGGCAAACCTTGGGTCTATAAACAAAACAATCAACAAACACACACACACACACACACACACACACACACACACACACACACACACACACACACACACACACACACACACACACACACGAGTGAAGCCGTTTGGTCTATAAAAATCCCCATCAGAATCAATCAACCTGTATTTGAACAGCAACATTTCTCACAGAGAATTCATTCGAATGATAAAAGATAAACAGAAGATAAACACGCCAAACTAAAAATAACCCCGAGATGTTCAATATCATGGCGTCAGTCACACACACAGGGCCCTTGGTTGTTATGACAGCAGCTGGTACAACACATTATTCCTCTCCTCTAATCCAAACAGACACAGGGTCGGACAGCCTCGCTGCACAGATCTATGTTAACAATGGGTTAGGGTAACGGTTAGGGTTACGGTTAGGGCTACAGTTAGGGTAACAGTTAGGGTTACGGTTAGGGTAACAGTTAGGGTAACGGTTAGGGTTACGGTTAGGGCTACGGTTAGGGTAACAGTTAGGGTTACGGTTAGGGTAACAGTTAGGGTTACGGTTAGGGTTACGGTTAGGGCTACGGTTAGGGTAACAGTTAGGGTTACGGTTAGGGTAACAGTTAGGGTTACGGTTAGGGTAACAGTTAGGGTTACGGTTAGGGTAATAGTCAGGGTTACGTTACGGTTAGGGTAACAGTTAGGGTTACGGTTAGGGCTACGGTTAGGGCTACGGTTAGGGTAACAGTTAGGGTTACGGTTAGGGTAACAGTTAGGGTAACAGTTAGGGTTACGGTTAGGGTAATAGTCAGGGTTACGGTTAGGGTAATGGTTAGGGTTACGGTTAGGGTAATGGTCAGGGTTACGGTTAGGGTAACGGTTAGGGCTACGGTTAGGGTAACAGTTAGGGTTACGGTTAGGGTAACAGTTAGGGTTACAGTTAGGGTAATAGTCAGGGTTACGGTTAGGGTAACGGTTAGGGTTACGGTTAGGGTAATGGTTAGGGTAACGGTTAGGGTAATGGTCAGGGTAACGGTTAGGGTAACGGTTAGGGTAACGGTTAGGGTTACGGTTAGGGTAATGGTTAGGGTAACGGTTAGGGTAACGGTCAGGGTAACGGTTAGGGTAACGGTTAGGGTTACGGTTAGAGTAACAGTTAGTGTTACGGTTAGGGCTACGGTTAGGGTAACAGTTAGGGTTACGGTTAGGGTAACAGTTAGGGTTACGGTTAGGGCTACGGTTAGGGTAACAGTTAGGTTTTACGGTTAGGGTAACAGTTAGGGTTACGGTTAGGGCTACGGTTAGGGTTACGGTTAGGGTAATGGTCAGGGTTACGGTTAGGGTAATGGTCAGGGTTACGGTTAGGGTAATAGTCAGGGTTACGGTTAGGCTAATAGTCAGGGTTACGGTTAGGGTAACAGAGAGAGAGAGAGACAAGAGAGAGAGACAAAGAGGAGAGAGACAGAGAAACAGAGA